>NC_046194.1:6669166-6972196 GCF_011004875.1 Balearica regulorum gibbericeps | reverse complement strand
GGAGAGGACAATCTTCAAGGTGCTGAAACAAGTTTTCTCTAATTAGCTATAACCAAATTTGACTTGCAACCTACTGAAACAGACAACAGGGTAGGAAAACAGAATTGTTCAACATGTTTAAGGGAAATTAAATCTGGAAATTGGGACTAAGCTTGAGCATAAAAAAAACCAAACCCCAAACCCCACCAACCTCAAAGAGAAATATTAAAGAAAAATTTAAAAGCTGAGAGATGATTAATTTGAGGCATAAATCATTCCTTAGATAAATGGGTACTGGCAGAATTTTACGACTGTTCCAGTGGAAACATCCTAAATATCTTGAAATTAAAATAGAAAACAGTAAGCTTCTGACAACACTTAATTTCTCTCATCCATAGAATCTCAGTTCAAATGTTACTTGTGCATCCTCTACGCTTTGATCAATAACATACCAGCACCTGAAGTACAAGCAGCAGCATCTGTACTCAAAGAAAAAAACAAACAAACCAACCAAAACCCCACCCTGCAGAGTTGAGAGAGATACTAAGTAGTCCACTGGAGAACAGAAATGGTTCTCTAAATGCCCTTTCTCAAAATTACAGTAAGGAAGTTGGCAGTTACACAGGGAAAATTAGGAACATAAGCATCTATCGCTCCAACAAAACCAACACAGTTCATTCAAGTCTTCTTGATGACCTGTATAATAACAGGAGGCATTTACTGCAGTGTGCTGAATAAAAGAATTGTCTTGATTAGTGCTGCTACGAGAGAATGAAAAGAAACTTGGTCTTTGTGGCAACCTGAAAATTCACTAACAATTCCTTTCAGACTGATGGTGGCTAAGTTTGAAAAGCTTAATGTTATGACAGGTGTCAAGGAGAAGCATATAAAAAAAGCAATCTTAAAACAAAATCCGTAATAAACCTTTAAACCTGGCACCATTCCTTTAAAGTGAAAACAATTAAGCACCATTTTAAGCAAAGTAGCCAAGGGGAATGACAGAAATCAAACATTTTTATTTCCAGATTAAGTAACATTAAGAGAAGAAAAAACAGAAAACACAAAGAATAAAAAGGATTGGTTCTGCATTGCTAAACCATAAGGGACAAAAAACAGTGTTGGCATAACATTTTTCATTAACTACAGCAAAAGCAAAATGTACATATCAGTGTTACACATCCTTTTCTTGCCTAAGGCTCTGATTAAGTTCCCCAAACTTCCTTTGCTCTACAGCTTTTAATGCACCACCACATATTTTTCTGCTATCATTGAACATGTCAGAGAAATATCTCTGCAGCACACTAAATCTAGGTTAAAAATCATGGAGACAAAGAATTCTTTTTTCTTACTTGGGATATTAAAATGGCCATGGTAAGGGATTTTTTTTTTTCTAGTCAACTACATCCATATCTGTGAAATAACAATCTCAGTTTTGTTACAGCATCAGCCACAAGAACTCAGGTGATGCAAAGTAATTATTATTTGACTGATAATGGCCACTGGAGAATTTCTCTTGCATAAGAAACTATCCTGATATAAATCTGATACAAGTGGCATGGTCTCCTCCCATATAAATTCCTTTCAATTTCTGGTGTATACCATATGTGCCTAAGGGAATACAGCAGAGGAAAATGTGGTCTATGGGATTTTACAGAAGCACATAAGAAAGAATAGTTCCTTAATTTTTCATCTCACTGCATCTCCAAACTGTAAAATGTTTCCTTGACAGAATTCCCTTTCCTTTACAAAAGGCCACAACACTTACAATCCATAATAACTGCTGTATTGTAACATCAGTCTTTGCGAAGGCAGGAAAATACTACTCCTGACGCAGACATCCAGACTGTTAAGGGCTGAATAGTTACTGGTACACATATCCGGATAACAACGTACGTACCTTCAGGTGCTTATAATTTCTCATTGAGTAGTTCTAAAAAGCACTTTTCCCTCCACTTTGTTCAAGGTCCGGGCAGAAGGGGAATATGTGCAATAGCATGCGTTATAGTGTACACAGAGATAATATAGTGCCTATAGATAAGTGAAAAAAAAAAAATGTTAACAAACTTTCCTTTGCAAGTATGATTTCCATTGTGCAACACACAATTAGAATTGCGTCTACTTCCACTCTCTCCAACCTCCTGAATTTTTGGGAAGTGGGATAATACTTCAATATCAATAAAACAAGACCAGCTGTTAAACTGATATAGGAAACATCTTTGGCAACTAGCTAGTGAAATTTTTCCTGCAGCATGAAGGAATTTTTATCAGTTTCAGAATGATGTTATGTGCATTTGACTCGCACACGTACTCCCTTCACAAAGACACGTGCTCCCTAACAGAGGAACAAACCGCATCTAAAGCTTTCTGATCCTCCTCCACAGGATATTACAGAACAGCTGCAAAATTTGGATTTCTCATGTCCACATACAGATGGCCACGTTAGAGGAAAGACAGCACGTGCATTTCTTCTATCCTCCGCTGTGTATTCCGGGAGGTTGCCTGCGGTACTCTGACAGACACCAGCATCTAGGTGGGCATTTGGTAAACGATTCCTGCCTAAAGGTGAAACTGATGCAAAGATGGGGGTGATTTGCATTTTGACCAAAGCAAAGGGGAAGGGAGAGAAGAAAAAAAAAATAAAATATGAACATCAGCTACTGAATGCTCAGATCTGCTAACTGCACTTCTGATTGTACCTTTTAACTGACATTTCTGCAAACATCTCAGTAAGGCAATCATACATAAGGCAGGTGAGAAAATTTAGTACTATTTTAGGCTTTTGTAGCCAAATTTGTTTTGAAGGCATTGGATTTACATTGGTATGGAGATCAATATAAGAATACCGAGCCATACACTTCACTTTATATTTGAAACCCTGGCTGATTTTTCCAGGCACCATTAAAATCTCATTTATGCACTGAGCTAGCATGAAGCGAATGTACAATTTGTGTACACTGTCAGGCTTAGTGCCACTAAGATAACATCTTAGGATAGAGGCCCACAGACATGTGGTCTTGTCACACCTACCAGGAAAAAAAAAAAAAAAAAGAAAAAAAGAGAGTTTTTTGTTCCAGTGAGGCTCCTACGCTGTGCCCCTCCTCGCAGAATCAAAGGATAAAGTACGATGGTGTTTATGATAACCGCAAAGGAATACAGATATTTCACCATTATTCAGGAGTGCCACAGTGAATTTGATACTATTAAATACATCATCCTCAGAAGAATAGCCTGACGTTTACGCAACCTAATTAGTATTTGAGCGTGTGCCTAAGCAATTCATGTATAGTTCAAGTTAACGCGTGGTCCAAGTAACACAAAGTCCAATATAACTGTTTTGACATCCAGGCCAGAACTCCAGAACTAAATATTTGCATTGCATTACTGATGTCAGGTCCCCACCAGGGCTCCTGGAGGCTGCAAAGTATTATGTTATTTTCTTTTTCTCTCTTATTTTATTTTTCAGCACGTCTGCATTGCCAAAATCTGCCTGGAAACAGAATACAGGGAACTAATGTAACAGGGAAAGTCAACATTTCAGAACAATTTGGAAGTAAAAAATATTAATAATAGGGTTTTTCAGGAGGTCAACATCAGGAAACTTTTGACAAACTTCTGAATACTAAGGAGATTCAGGCTGGCTTAGAAGAGTAAGTCAAAACAAAATAGGAAAACTTTTGTTGTGCCATATATCACGATTACTGTTAACATACTGCATTTGATTTAATTCCAGTTTCACATTTCCACTGACAAGTCTCCATAAAATCAGTGAAAATTTAGTTACTGGATTTCTCATGCCAACCTCCCAAGTGTGGAGAAACTTTTAGACTATGTCTAGAAAAAGATCGTTTAATATTGCCAGTAAAATATTTCATGTAAAAGCTAGTAAATAAAACAGTTTCTCCTGTCTAATTCTAATGCACTATATAATGTGTGAAATCTTTCCTTGGCAGGGAAGCTGGAGGAAACAGGGGGATGTTTTCAGTCTTCCTTGCTCTGTCTCCTTCCTTCCGCAATTTCTCAATTCTGCATGGGCCCAGAAACACCAAAAATTACTCAACACTCTTACCTGACAAAAAAGTCAGGTCTTTATCTCCTAGAGCAAGAAATTAAAAACCAGTTATTTTTTCTTTAAATATCACTTAAATGATTATCTAGCTTGAACTATTACACTTCACAAAAATATTTTCAGTTATCTTCTGTCAGTAGAAATAGATCATTATTAGTACTGCTAAGAATTTTGTGACAACATGTTAGCAGTTGGAAACTGCTGACAAGGGCAAGGAACCCAGCAGGGCAGTCTATCACAAAACGTTACGTGACATCAGCATGGTGTGAGGGTGGAAACAGCAAATATAATCTCCAGCAAATGTCCTCATTTGTAATATCTGGAAACTGGATGTAATAGTGTTCCAGAAAGATGAATTTGCCGTGGAACAGGCACAGAGCAAGCCTACTGGGGCAGTGAGAAGAATGGGGAGTCTATCTGAGCCTGATTTGTTTAGTTTTCCAAAATGAAAGCTGCAAAACTGTTACAATTGCTATCCATATACTCAGAGAAGATATATTCAAGCTGAAAAATAACATTGATAGAGGAATAAGTGTACATAAAGTGGCCATGACTAAGTTGCAGCTGGAAAGTCACATGAAGGCTTGCTGCCTGTGGTGGAATGGGATTCTAAAACTCTCTGCTCCCATTAACAATTAGACAAAATGTTTGATTTGTTTGAGGAGGGAACTTGATCAAATTATGTTATGACTTGTACAGTCTAGAAGTCTGGATTCAATAACTTTAGAGTAATGATTGATGTGACTTTGTGATGGCATCTTCTATCTGGTCCAAGACACATCTTTTTGTGCAGGTCTACCATGATGCCAAACCAACCATTTCATGTTCTCAGTCTCAGAACAATTTCTTTTTACAAAGCATGTATACTTTTCAACTGAGTTAACTTAAGGCACTACAGGGACACACAGGTTTAATACTACAGGGAACAATGTACTGTGAATTCCACCTCAGGCTGGAAATCCAAAACTGCTGGAAGAAAAATATCCTTTTCAGACTCAAGCCTTGCAAAATTTCCAAAGGTTTTCTCCCTTCATTTCCAGAAGTCTCCTTTCCATCTTGATTCACTTTTAACTAGCTCTAACTTCACAGTCACAGACAGTCCGTGTGTCTACGCCACACTGGCAGACATTATATTCTCAATATTTTATTACAGCTATTAAAAGCCATCACAGGATTGGTTTGTTGCTAAGTTTCCATCATTTCCTATTTTAATTATGAATTGTTTAGCTGAACAAAGCCATATTAAATGAAAAGCATAGTGCAGAAGTAGCGGAAGAACTTTACAATCATAGTTGACAGCTTAGCTATTTATGCTGTAAATGCATTATAAATAATTTCTGAGGTCTTCATACATTTCTGTACTTGGTCTGTAGCAGGCTCATAAATAGATTGATAGACCTTTATTAACCGGTGATATCCAAACCTTAAAGTAAAGCAGTGCCATATCTTTCTCTCAAAAATGCAATGCTAGTTATAATTTCCACAGACCTGCTCTTCACAGACACACTGAATAAAGGAAACAGTTTCACAATGTGAGATATCAGATTGATTTTTCTCACTAAGGATCTCAAACACATGACAAGAATCAAATTTCCAGAGACCCTCAACACAGCCAAAAGCACACACAATTTCAGCTTTCCTAGCACCCTCTCCTGTTGATATTCCATCTAGCTGCCCTTTACCCATCTTTTCCACTCAGCTACTGACCTTATGTCCATTCCCTCCTTGCTGTCTTCTGTATTACTTTTCCTTTCTTTGTTATCAACTTTTGCTAATGGGTCTTCTCTTGCTTTCGTTGAGCTGACCCCTAGACCTTAGAAATCCTTTAGCTTTTCTCCAGGTCTTCACCTCTTATTCTAGCACCTTGCTTTCCCTCTCCTCCAACCAATGCCTGCATCTATTCCTCTTTCTATTTGTTGACAGGCTCCTTTTCCATCAGGCCCGGGTCCTGTGCCTCCTAATCAAAACCCTTTTGGCCTGCTAATTACTCTCCCACCTACATTATAGTTACGCAACTTCTTCCTCCTGAAGCACTCGGGATATACAGGGGTTTGTTTTCTTTCTGATGACCAGCAATATCTAACAACCTGAAGGACTAAGTACATGAAACTTCTTCTCAACTGCTTCACGTCTGCAATGGAACACACTTAATTCCTTTTCAGCAATGGTATGCACTGAGATATACTTCCCCATATGATAAAAGGAGAACGCTTTCTTTTTCATTAAAAACTTACTGTAAAAGATAACATTTTCTGCTTAGAAAAGTTTTTCTAGAGATTTTTTTCGGTTTTTCCAGCAGAAAAGGAAGATAAGAAGCAAACAAAGGAACAATAAAAAATTGCTAAGAACGTTGGAATTTACAGACTTAGGTATTTCTACAAAAATAATTTACTAACATAAAACAATGTACAAGGCTTAAAAGTGACAGACATTTATGGAAGAAAAATCCATCAAGAGTTATTAAATACATACTACCTGCCAACTCCAAAAAATTAAACAAACAACAAAAAAATCACAGATACACAAACTGCGAAGTACTTGCTCACTCAGTTCTTCTGTAGGTATCTGTTATTTGACAGCTGCTGGATACTGAACAATACCTTTGGTCTGACTCCATATGGCTGTTCTTATGCAGCTCTGTTACTTCATCCACCTTGTCGTCCACCCTGCACCTTCCCCTCCCACATATTTCTGTCCTACAAACCAGCCTGCAGTCTCTGAAATATTCCCATACTCTCCTAGAACAGGGACCTGCAAACCAGGTACATCAGATGACTTAGATTCCTTAATGACTGTCTCAATTTTTTTTAATTACTCTTGACAGACAGCCTAGCCTAAAGAGGTACCTGGACAGCTCCACCACAACACAGTAGTAACAAAGATTGAACAGAAAAACCAAAACCCAGTTGTTATTTAAAGTCTTAAACTAGTGAATGCTTTCCAGGCCAAGTTTTTATTCAATTGCTCAGAAATGATAATTTAAGTCTGCTGCTGAATCCTCACTGCCCCCCTCTGTACATAATATGCCTAACTGTACTGCTTAGCAACACACACTCGTGTATTGTTAAATTGGGCTGGGAGCTTGAGCACAGGCTCTCTAGGCAGAGAAGTGATGATAGCTTCATGCAGCGTGAGATTTCTCAGCTGTGTCCCCTCTGGACAAAGACTGAGAAAACTCAAGTATGTTCACCTCATATCCTAGAGCTAAAGCAGAGGAGACTATCAACAGATTCAGCAATACAGTTCTTAGGAAAACCATTGCTGAGGATGCGGATTTCGTAAGGCAACTTCATGAACCTTTCAACCACACCTCTTCAGTACTACATGATACAATCTTTGACAGGCAAAGCATGCAAAAGAGGCGAACCTTGGCATATACAGTACTTAATTTTGTTCTGGCCCCTGAGAAGTTAAGTAATTATAAAATATTTAGCTTCTGCTTCTCTCTGGCAAAAGTCATGCAAGATGAAACAACCAGCATTTACACACACTAAAGGTTTTCAAAGCGCTTTACAAATACTAACCAACTGCCACATTGCAAATGAAATTGTACAGGAACCCAAAATAAGGAGATCAGTAAACAGGAAAAACGGGTCCTGCTTTGAACATTTTCTTTAAAAGTTACAAGGGGCGGAAGGAGTTGTCAAGTAAAGGAACAGTGGAGGAGACACAAAGAAATTCAGAGATAATAAAGGTGATCTGGTCCAATGTAGTGGAGGACCTAACTGGTGTTAACCGGGGGGGGGGGGGGGGGAGTATGTTAAAACAAGGGTCCTGGGCGGTCAAATGAGGACAGCCTCAGAAAGAATGTGAATCAGAGATAATCACAACACGACAGAATAGCAATTGTTAAGTGTGTCACAAGTATTAGAAGATACAAAATGGTAGTAGAGAGGCCTTATATAATAATACTGTGAAGAAATAGGAAAAGAACAGGAAAGTCAGTGCCGAACCTTTTCGTGATCAAAATCACTTTAGAGAAACACAGTAAAAAAATAGTAAGGTTCATTAAAGACCTCCACAGTCAGACTTGGATACAGCTAAAGGTCCAAATGTTGTTGTAAAGGTAAATTCTATCAAAAATGTTTCCATAAACTTTACAGAAAGAGAAAGGACAATGGTTGTACGGAAATGTCACCTGGAGGTGATTACTGTGTTTTAAGGACTCAGCACAAATAAGAACTAGGAATCCCCCACTTCAGCCATCCTCCCTGTACAATCTCATCACAGAATATCTTTATGGATATTCTCTTTGACAGTCGGATTATTAAAATAATGCTGTAGGAGACTTACAATAACATCTCATTATTTGAAAACACAGAAGAAAAAATCTGGATCTAATGTCTAATCACAAAATGCTCAGAAGCCTGTAATGTAATACAGCAGTGAAAGGTGAAATCAGGAGTGGTATTTAAACAGTACCAGTGAGGCCTCATCTGGAATAACGTATATGATTCCACCCAAGGCAAATAAATTCAATCTGCTTTAGTAGTATGTCTGAGGGAATTAAAACTTATTTTAAAGAAGAGACTTTTGGTTTGTATAACCTCACAAAATGAAAGTTGAAAAGGATTTTATCTATTTTCCACTCTTTCTCATCATAGAACTAACCAGCAAGGAAAAAGAACCGTTTCACCTAAAGATTGATGCTGGCACAAGAACAAATAATATAAATTGGCCATAAACGCACTTAGGTTAGAAATTACAATATAACTATCTAGTAAGCGAGGGGGGAAAAGGGAATAAAACCAGCAGATGCAAAAAGCCACAACTAGTTAGGCTAATGAATATATAAACATGGTTACATAAATCTGGCTGCACGAGACTGGATGTGATGATCGATAAGGTTTGTGCTTGTCTATATGCCTGTTTCTCCAGTTTTATCAGTCAGGCTTTCTCTAACTCAGGTTTACGCTTCCATGGGTTAGACTGAGCAAGAAGTGCCCACGGTGTTAGAGGAAGCGGAGGAACCGCATGCGTACTCTGCAACACAGTCTTACTTATTGGCACTGTCAGAAGGATCCATTGTGAATTACTGAGTCATGTGAATTAGGGAGTGAAAAACCAAGCTTGCCAGATGTGCTTTTTTCACATATTTTGACAATTATAGTTCAGCTTAATCATTTATGATAATACTTCATAATGTTCTAGCAAATGCTCTGGAGTATACTTTGTAAAAAATAATGAAGTCTTAAGTAATCTGCTTTTAAATCTTTGCTGAGAAGCAGGAGGCAACAGCCAGTGTTTTGCACAGATTATGGAGAATTACTGTAGTAAAATTAGGAGCACTTCCATTATTGCATCCCCCTCAGTTTCTTAAGCATTCACTACTGTAAGATTGCCATGGTTATACAGCAACAAGACATCCACAAATAAGATCAAATGAAGCTTCACAGCTTCAAAGGAAGCAATGTTATTAAACAGTAACATGGGGTTATAGAAAAAAACCATAGGAAAGGAAAGGACTAATAATTTCTGTGTCTACATTCAACTCAATACTCTAATTCTCATTGAAAGTCAGCTGTCAAGTCCTACATAACTTAACCTTCTACTCTCTTGCTTATCATGGCTTTGCTCAGCAATTCAGCTGGCTGCAAGCTATCACAAAAATGCTTCTTTCACTTAAAAAAAAAAAAATAAAATCATCATTCCGATAGAAATTTTCCATCTGACTCCTTTATCACAACTTCTGGACAGGGTTGGATGAGCACCAGAAAGCTAGTCATGTGATCTGGCAGAGCTCATTTACAGAACACACAAAGTTGATATAAGCAATTGAACATCTTGTGTCAGTAACACTGACGCTATCCCAAGCTTTGAAAAATGTCAACAATTGAACAGTGCCTGTACTTAATTTCAAGGAAATTAAGGAAGCCTGTGGCATTCACAGAAATTTTCTATTTCTGAACTTCCTTGTTTTGCTGATTGGCAGCAGTTGCCATTATAACATAAGGTGGAAAACAGGAACAACTTGCACAGATCTATCATATGTTTCACATTCTGTAAGTGTTTAGGTGGGAAGGAGTTATTGTTCCAAAGCTCAAAAAGAGGTACCAGAGTATTCACTGCAGATGCAAGTCTGAGGCACTCTCCATTTCATAAAATCAGAATCCTTCCAAATGTTGTGCCAATGGAGACAGTAAACTGACAAGAAATGTAGATCAATGTTCTTTAAACATTTCAGCTTTTCTGATAAGCAAACATTTCAGTCTGTGTAATATTGTCAAACTACAGCTGCAGAGAATTTTTGAAGAGGCTCCTATGTACGCTTTAAATATTCCTATTCCTTTCTACCAGAAAATGTTCTCAAGAGAGCATAACGCCAACACAATCCTGTTCGCATTGCAGTCAGTTCCCTGTATTGACTGTGGCAGAGAGAATGGGCAAAACCTCAACGAAAGCTTGGAATTTGATGTCATTGCCTGACTAAGGTACTTCATAAGTTTCACCAGTGCAAACAGGAAGATAATTGTCCCCTAGATTTGTGCATGAAAAACATAACTGATATTGCAGAGAGAGAGGATTTGGCAAAGCAGGCAGAAGGCTACAGGCATTACGCTGCCATTAAATTAGCATTTAATCTTTCCTTCACAAGATGCAGCATTTTCCTGAGAAATGTGATCTTTGCAAGATACCAGACTCTGGGATCTGTCAAATAATCAAAAAGCTGATTTCCTGGCCCAGAAAAATCTTCCCATGAAATAAGACTTGCTGAATAACACAGAAAAATTACAGGAAGGTAGTGAGAACTTCTTGGTTGATGGGAAGAAAATTATAAAGAGCTCACACTAAAAGGCAAAAAGACTCTTTAATATTAAGAAGATTTTATACAGATGTGAAGGGATCTATGTAAAATTTAGATTCCATCATTAAAATTGAGTCCAAAAAGTCTAAGGAGAAAAACAGAGTAACGCACCTAAGTCCAGATGGCCTCGGGAAACTTTTGTTGCATGGAATAATAGAGGAATAACAATTTGTACACTTAGGTCCATATTCTATGTGTGCAAAGATGAACACACACAAACTTGAAAGGCAGGAAACAACTTTGCAAATGAGTTGTATTTTGTAGCGTTCTTTCTACATGAACCAGTAAAGCTCTTGAATTGCTCTCCTTCCATTGCTCAGAGTTAGGAAAACAAGAAAACATTCTGTAAAAATAAATGATGATTCACTATCCACTTCAATGATTTTCTTTGTACCTTTTCCCATTCTTTTTACTTTTGTTATCGAATCCCAGAATAAAGAACAAAAAAAAAATCTGTCTTAGGCCAGTATGAAAACATTTAAGCTGACACTTGTGGATGCAACAGCAACGACTATTCGCTTTCCAGCACACACTACTTAATGGATCTGTTTTGACGATAAAAATTAATCTATATGCTTGTGAGACACCAAGTAGGGGTGTTTTCCAGATGGCAGAAACTTCCTATATTAGGAGATAAAACACATAACATGAACATTATTAAACTTGTCACAAGCCAGAAAACAGTAATATGGCTTGTTAATCACTTTGCAATGCCTATCAATATTTTAGCTATGGCTTTCCCAAATAAAAAATTAACCCAGATAGTTCATAGCTACTCTTTACAATAGCCAGGATTCATCATATAAAGTAAACGCAGGAATAACAGTAGCAACTAGAAAACTGAATTTGTGTGTCATATTTCAAAGAGATTGAACTCTGCAGGTTTCACGAAGACTTCAAGGGAATTTGAGTTACAGTATTTGAGCTCATTACAAGAGCTCAAAATCGAAGAAGATCAGAAATGCCAAGAAAAAACAAAAGATATGTCTAACATTTTCCAGAAAATCAACTTGTGTCTATGATTTTACATCAACATATAAAATGATAGTAACAACAGAGTCAAACACCTTTGCATCAAGTTGGTTCTAAAAAGTGACATCAAAATATTGTGTGTTTGTGTGCTTTTATGAAAGGTAGTAGAGCCTCCATATTGATACAAAAGCTCAGCTATGCAGCCTTCCAACCTTACAGAACAACAAATTTAGCAACGCTGATTTAAAGGAACCCAATGAATATACATTTCAATGACTTTTTAACGTCATTCTTTTAATGACCGTTCACCTGACCATCTTGTCTGCTTTGATACACTGCATGGCTGTTTTGCACTAACCCTCTCTTTCGATTTTCTGTCTGACTGTTGGATTTAAAGGCAATCCCAGTTTCTGTCGCAGCCTTCAGCTGCTCTAGGCTATGGGAGCACCAAGGATGGGTGGCTGCTCTTGCAAATTTCCAGTCTCAATTTTACAATTGAGAAAAGAGATACCTGTAGGAAAGCTGTGAAGAAGAAACTAGCTCAATACATTAACATGCTAACACTTCATGTACATGCTTGTTTAACGTTATTCACCGCTGAAAAGTAATATTTCAGAGACATGTGCAATGAACAAAGATGTATGACTAAATCAATACCAAAGGCTCATTAATGAAAAGGACCATTCTGTAAGTTGACCGCTATGCTCTATTCACCCCCTCTTGTGTAACAGAGTTCCTGGTACAACTTTATACTCTAGGACAGCCACAGGTTGCCATGGAAAGCAGTGGAGGAAGGCAGCATGTATACCAAGGTGTAAAATGATACAGGCTTATCCAATAGTTCAACATGAGAAAAAAGGCCTCTGAGGTCTTATCTTGTATTGATTCAGCTCTTCATACAGCAGTTAAAGCAAAAATCTCTCTTCCTTTCTGGACAAAAATAAAATAAATAAAAATCAAGCAATCTTACAGTATAGAGATTTTTTGTTCAAGACAGTATTTACTTTTCTACAGGATTAAGCAGGCACCTATTCTCAGGGTGCAGAAAGGATAACCCGGATTAAGTTTGTTGCCTCTCCTAGTGAGAAATGACTTGTTTGCCAGATACTTTTGAAGTAACTGAGCCATCCAGAAAGTCTACTTGAATTTAGAAAATAGAGAAAAGTGGTAGTAAAAAAAGAAAAGGCATAGAAAACAAGCATACAATCAAGAAAAATAATGTACTGTATGGCTATATGGCAAATACTTATTGGTATATATCTATCTGACTTCCTCTGCAAAAACACACCAGGGGCCAGTATATGGGTAGAAGGAAAAACAACATATGGCAGAACAATAAGAGATACTGAAGGAAGCATATATAATGAAAAGAGTTATAAACACTTCGCAGCATAGTGACAACTGCTTTCTCGAAACTTAGCTCCTAGGTTGGTGATGTGAAAGATTTCAAGCAATGTGAAATCCATGCATTTTATTGCTCTGATTCAGACATTATTGGGAACTGGCTATCCATGATATTACAATCCCTTACATTCATCAAAGGATGTTCTTTAGTAGATGTTTGAGTGTCTAAACACCTGCAAAAGCCATAGTAACTCCTAGCTAGGAACAGAAGGCTTTTACCCAAGCTGGTGAAGGAGGAAACAAAGACATACCTACACTCTGACATTTGTGTGACAGCACAGAGACTGGTAAAAGAGACAGATTCACAAGTCTGTCTCCAGAAAAAGATTCCATGAGATTGTTCTAATGTGGCACAAGTAGAGATCTTTGAGATATAGAGAAGATGACATGGCCACAGAAGATCATCTTCTCAAGGAAGGCAGCTCATGTTCACAATCAGATGCCTGCAAATTTCTAGCAACATGACTACTTCATTAAATCACAAAAGGAAGAAATATATAAATACTGGAAAACAGTATCTTACATTTCTTCTTTGATGCAAAGATGAAAACAACAACTATTAAACCTACACATTTATTCTTCTCTTGTCTATAACAGTCAGAGAGGTGAAAACTGTCTTAGAATTGTGGCAGCATTTAGGTAATGGGAAGTACCCAAAGGTAACAGTACCTGACCCCCTCCCTCCCTGACAGATGGACAAATCCTTGTTACCAGAGATGCTTTGTTCTTCCTATGGAAAGGCAAACTAGACACAGCAGCAGACAATGTGGTAATAGTATGAGCAGCATTCTAACTTCCCCACTGCTGAGCATCCTTGAGAAACTATTAATTAGTTAGAAAGTTTAAATAGGTACCTTCCACTGGTTTCTTTATGAAACCATGTTATTCATCTCAATTAAGTGGAACCCCACAGAATGGCTGTGGGGAGTTCAGAATAACACCTACTTTTTCAGAAGACTCTTTCTTATTTCACTGCTTTCTCTTCTTTGGTTAATTGCCTAATTCCACCTTTTCCCGACTGCACACCCCTTGGGAGGTAAAGACCACTTAGCTATTTATTCATACAAGCAAAGGGTCTTTGAAGAAAAAAAAAAAAAAGTGTTCTCATTTTCAGACATCTGACAAATGAGACCAATTCATTAGTAATTAAAAAGTATAGCTTTTTAATAGCTCATCTTATTGGCATACTGGAAGGCAGAGGGAAGAAAACAGAATAGCTTTGGAGAATTAGGTTGTCAAATGTGCATATGTTTGCTCGCATGAGAAAGGTGAAATTCTCACATGGTTCATCCTTCCCATTTCTCCATCCTGCCAGCTTCGTCTGTAATGACTGATTAAACCTTCCAAAGCACTCTCATGGGACTATCAGTTCACGTCTGATGATAGTCAGAAGGATAATTCAGTCTGCATCTGCTACCATTTCTGAACAGTCAGAGTACCTGGGAGTTTATCATCTAAACATTACCCTTGTGGCTATAAAGAGAGATATAGGTGGAGGTTACATTGTTGACATCCATTTTTGGATAGGAAACTAGCATTCACCTGTTTTAATACAGTACTTGTATGCTAACTTCTAATGTAAAGAACTACCTCAAAACTACACCTATACAAGAGAAAAACCCATCTGTTGCAGGATACTCTACCCTATTGACTTTCAGTATGATCTCTGTCACTGACCATATTTGATATAGTATTCATATTATTATTCATCTTCACATAATATTTCATATTATTATGAAATAATAGCAATAGTCTTAAAGCCTCAGCTTCTGGAGTAGGGTTGTGTTAGCTTTTTGGTGGTGGTTGGTTTTGGTTTGTTGGGGTTTTTTTTAATTACTTCTTCAACTGTTGAAGCAGATTACTGTAAAAAATAACACACTGATATTATTATTTGCAGTTGGTAATTCTGCATTTCATTTGATTTGGATTCAAAACAATTGACGTCACCTTCAGTCCTTCCTCTCATATTCAGTATTTTCCTATCTCAGAATATACTGCAATGTTGTTTAATTTGGATTTCTAGTGCTGGATTTGTATTCCCACTAATATTATGCTTTCAACTTTGTTTTTTAATGTAGCATTTTTGTATTGACTGACTGAAGCAAGAATTCAAGTATGCCAGTTCTTCCAAGGAAGAAAGGGACCATCAGAAAAGTTTCAGCCTTAACTGGAAATACAGGTGCTGTATTAGGCCACAGTAAAAAAGAATTCCTTTCGGGTAGCTCTATTTGAAACTTATTAAAAAAAAAGGTATTTTGATATAAAACTATTTCCAACATTCTGAGTATATCACTCAGAAGTCCTTGTTCATTAACAACATTCTTAGTTACCTAAAGATTTCCAATAACCAATTCCCAGTTTATTAATGTCTTGCAAAGATTCAGATTTCTGCTTTAGTAGTTACATTTCTTTTTCCCTCTTTCTGCTGTTTTAATGTAATAAATACTATCTCCAAGTATTTAAATAAATAAATAAACAAATAATGTCTAGATAATGTTAAGCTGCATATTTTCACCTACCCTTTCAGATAACATGCTCAGAACTGGACATGTGCCTACATGACTGAGACACCCTTGGCCAACCCAGTGGTGTCCCTGGCCTTTTACCTCTTACTCACATGATTTGCTCTGCTCCCTTCGAGCTATCCTGAGGCTTTGCTGACCATAATGGCTTTGGGTTCTCTCACCCAATCATTCAGCCAATAACACAGCTGATTAAGACCAATGGCCTTTTTAAAATCTTCATCTCCACAACTTCATACCCCTGCATAACAGACCAGAACATGAGGAGGTATTTCATCAACTTCAAAAGCATGAGTCACTTTACGGTTCATTAAAAACATATACTCTGCTGTGCTTTAAGTGTAAAATCTCTGACTCCAAAATGTATCAACAAAATGAAAGCCAGCAAAAACTATACTTCTGAGTTGGTTGAGTTTTCCAGGTTTAGCACTGACTTTACTGGTATGTAAATGCCTAACACAATGCAGTTTGTATTATTTGCTGATAGTCCTCATTAAAAGAGAGACATCTAAAAATCTTTAGGAAATGCTGAAGCTGACACAGTAAATAATAGTATGAGATACACAGAATCAGTTTGAATGCATGTCCCATGTTTCAGTTGGAAGATTCATGTATCAAAGCCTTTCCTCTATCTTACAAAAAGTTTCTAAGTACTGCTTGGGCCTCTCATAACTATGACATTTCACAGCTTATAAAAACTTAGTCTGCTTAAGTAGGGCTAATTAACCTTATTTTGTTAAAGCTGTGCACAGACTTGGCTGTACTCAGATTTGGGAAACGCCTTGATGACCATTCAACTATGGGTCACCTTGTTGAAAACACCTAATTGGCTCAAAAATGTACATATGCCACTTAATGGGACAAAATATATTTAAGGTTGAATACTTACTGTGATATAAGTTCTTAAAAATGGTTAAATATATCCACATCATTACAGTACCTTGGTTCAACTGCAAGCAAGGTAAGTTCCAGCAATAGCTTCGAAAGAACTTATTGAACATGAATGAGTAATTTAAAAAGCACAAAGAAGCATTTAATCACAAGCACCAACTGGAAACACATTTAGATCATAATATTGATTCTGGATGGGATTATTATTGATAATTTTACCAGTAGTACACAAGTAGAATACCCTTCGATTACAGTGTTATGTTCGTTATTAACCATGCAAATCTAAACGCAACAAAAAATGGTTTTTAAATTATTAATTAGTAAATGACAACATAAGTGGCTTTGTATTGAGTATATACCTCTGGAATCAATGAAGCTGTTTTACATGAAAGAAAGTGTTGTATTATCTTAAACACCTTAACAGTGTCAGGAGACTTGCATCAACATTAATCCCAGGCAGCTAACATTTTCAAAAATACAGCTCTCGTTGGGTACATGACTCATTAACATTTTGCAAGAAATATTATTTGTTGAGACAAGCATCCAAGATCACCAGTTTTGGGTCTTTGATGAATTCTTCTCAGCTATAATTAACTAACTAGTGAACTTGGGCACTTCTACAGCAGAGGTCTGTGAACTATGTGCTTCTAACTTGAGTGGAAGTGCTGGGCAAAGAAGATATTTTCACAAGTTTGAAAACTTCAATTATTGGGGCTTGATCCTGAAATTGGCTTAATTTCTTAAGGAGATGGACAGAATGGGGTCAGTTGAAGCTGTTTATTTGTGTGTAACATGTTTAGATATCAAGCGCTGAAGACATTATGACAATCCAACACTGATCAATTCTGCAATAAACTGCTGTTTTACTGGGCTGGAAGACTTGAAAAATGAAGAGGAATGAAACATTGAACAGCACAATTCACCCAAAACAATTGGCTTCAAACACTGTCTAAGCACAGAATCATTAAAAAGGGCTGTGCTGCGTCAGAAAGAGCAGTGGTTTTGCTTCTCTGAGTCAGATGATGATCTGTGTGTTAACACAAGTTGAGAGGAATTTGTATTGTAAAATCACTTCCTCCAGTATGGTCTGGAACATCTTAAAAGCAAATCATGTTCTGACTCAGCATCTCAGCCATTTCCTAAAAAACACATCAAACTGGATGAAGTATCACTCTGTTGCCATATGTTCCCTCCTTTTCTTCTGCCCAGAAAAGCAAAAACACATTAGTAACATGGGAGGTGTCCTACACAGGTGCAAAATAGAGCCATGGTTATGAAATAACCATCAGGCCCACATCAGCTGTGGCGACCCTTATGAAAAGAAAATGCATATGAAAGATGCTGCAAAACAAGTGATGGAGTCTTGTGGTAGACTCGGGCTAAAATCAGAATCCAAATGCAATTTCAGAGAATCACAATCTACCCCCAAATTACTTAAAATGCCTTAAACTATAAACAAAACCTAGTTCTCAATAACAGAGAGGTTTTACTCTTCCTATTATGAATTCCATCAAAGGAAATCAAAAGCTTCCAAATGCTTTTTCCAGATTCCAAAGGAATATTTAATTGTTGATAAGAGGAAGCAGTTTTGCATTGCAATAATAGCTGGCATAATTCAAGTCAGAAATGGCAACAGGATCTTCCTGGGGAAAAGTCTGTACCTTTGGAGTATACTTCCCTTCAGCACAACAAAAGCCCAGCTGTGGGACCTTCAAATACAGTGTATTATCTCAGGGCAAATGGCAAATTTATTCATAGATTCTCTGCTTTTTTAACTGAATACAAAATTTCTCCACTTTGACCTCGAATTTCTTGTGTTTACTGCATATTTTTCGAGATGTTGTTTTGAATATTTTTATTACTCTGAGTAATTGCATGCTGACATTTTTCATAATCACTAATTGTACTAGATGACTCTTGTGATCAGAAACAAAGCATTCGGGAGGGATTAAATGAATGGAACCATCCTCAGAATCAATAACTATGCTGAAGTCTTCCTACATACAGACAAATCTTTTTTTTGTGCACAAAATAACTTATCTAATATTTTCATCTTCATTGTTGATGTAGGAGCTTTGATAAATATTAAAATGTTGCAACTTTTTTGGTCTTTCTGGAATTTGGCATTATGTCAGTCTAATATACAACACTTTGAACTTAAAATACACATAAAATAATTCATTAGTGTTCATTCCAACCCTATGGCTGGATGATGGAAACTTATAAAATGACTTAAAGGAAATAAAATGAAAACAGTATACAGAAAAAAAATAAAAAGGACAACAAAACAAATTTTGTTGGTGGTGGTTTTGAAATGATTCATAGTTCAATTAGTACAGATCACAAGTTTGTTGATTGCTAAGGAGAGCTTTCAAGGCCATGAAAATATTTATACAATGATTTGAATAGAAAATAAAATCCACACAAAAAAAAAATCATTTAAATTATAACTGAAAATTTATTAGCCTTTAAAGTATAAATTGGAAATGTCAGGAGAAGAATCCCTTAAAGAAACATTTACAGTCAAAAGAAAAACTACAACGCAAACCAACCTGAAATTTCCATTATTAAAATGCCCCAATTGCAATTTATCATTCTCAAGTGTTTTTGCTGTGCATACTAGAGTTAAATGTCCTGCTTTTATAATTCTGATTCCTGATGCCCCTAGTTCATGGACATTCATGGCCACAGGCAACTGTTGAAATTGTTTTCTTCAGTTTTCCCCAATTTCTAATATAGGGGTCCAAGATTAACCACAAATGTTGCTGCCTTTCAATGGAGCAGCCACTCCAGAGCAATACACCACTAGGCAGCGAAATGCAGAGTACTTTCTTCGGATAAAGTGAGCAGGCATGGAAATGGGACTGGCTTGCTCATTCCTACAACTTTATGACATAAATGAAGAAACAATTTGAAATACTAAGTATTTTATCACTTATTCAATGTTTCTGATGTGACTACAAACTGATGGACATCCCAGACATTTCTTAAAGTGACCTAGAGTAACTAATGGCAACAAAGAATTAAAGTCTTTGTTTTGTGTCTTCACCTTAACATGGGCTATTGTAGCACCACTGCACTATTCAGGGCAAGTACCAATTCAAAAGAAAATGGGTCAACTACTGAGTAACTAAGACCTTTTCCAGCTAGAATAGGATTAAAGTTGGAGGTTTTCACAAGCATGTGGCCTCTAGAAAGGTTGTATTAAAGTGGGAGAGGGAACTGCTGCCGTAGTCCATTAGTCCTATGCTGGAGGAAGTACAAATATGGCAAGTGCTGAGAATAAGATCTTGAAATAGGGCCACAAAGAACAGTGCTATCTGTCATTAGACCTGCAGTTTGTTATTGGTTGGTTAATGTAAGCATGCTTTGTTTCATAGAACACGAAGGAGTAATTTCATAAAGAGCTCTCCTAGTGGACTCAGAAGATATCTCAAAGTTGTTTCTGCTGCTCCCATCGAAAAACATAGCAAAACCCTTATAAAAAAAATAGTGTCTGATCCCCATGCATTTGCATAAATCAGGTTAAACCAGAAACTACAGAGATGTAATCTATCACATCCAGCCTAACACTGGACTAAGGCTTTGACCATGCTGATGCCTACATAAACTGGAACAGGAGGATTAGGACTTAGGTTAGGTAATATGCATCTTAGACTTTGTTGTATTTATTTTTTCATAGACAATGCCCTGTACTGAGAAATAAAGAATACTTTGCACAAGTTTCTCCAGTTTATATTGATCACAAATTGTGAAGAGAATTCTGCTGTAGAGGTAAAAAATTAACTGGACTTGAAGAGTACCTGTTGCAGTGGAGCAGAGAACAGGGAGTCAACCCAACTTTGTGATAAATCATGAGATCTCACCTTCAGGGAAGAAGAAACACAAACTCATCACAAACCGTGCATGCAAAGAGACTAAGCAACGGGTCCAAGGAACTTAAATGAGCATATCTGAGTGGAACAGAAAGCAGCACTGAGACCAAATTCCACATACACTACATAGCATAACTACTTTCAAAGCCAATGTCCTGGGGAGAAGTAATCTGCATTAACTCTGACAACACAACTGCTGTAGCACCAAAAGCTGAATGTAGTCACTGGCTTTTCATCAGCACAAGCTCATGAGAGCTAAAGTTAATTTTGACACATACTGTTAAAAGTTTTATTAAATTACAAACAGATTTAATTCTTTCTAAAGAAAGAGATGTGACCTCTATTGTTCTTTCAGAATAGTCCTAGTCCCTGCATGCATGCGGCAAATTATGTCCTTTTACACTCTTGTATCAAATGTAAAAGTTAAGGGTCTTGCTAAGAAATTGTAAGGAATCACATTCTTATTTATCAAAATCTTAACAATTCTAAGCTGCCAGTATAATTAACTTATTCAAATTCAACAGTAACTGGGAAGTAAAATTTACAGTGCTGCAAAACAGGAAAAGGTCTACAGAATGACATGGTTGGTATTGAGGGCCCAAGGTCCACAATATGTGTATTGCTGAGAGCGGAGTTATTTAACACTAGGAGTGGTTCGGTTCTAGGGACAATACTCCCATTAACAGGTAAATGCCCTCCTGGAATGCATCTACTCATCTAAAAATAATCCAGTTGGCAGGCTCCAAGACTGCTTCATGATGCATATGAAAGCATGATTACCTGGAGGCAATCAGGACATTAACTTCAAATATACACTCCTGATCCAAATCAAAATGCTAATGTAAACTCACTCATAGTACCATACAGAACTATAAACATCCACAAAATTCACTAGCTATAACATCAATGATCTGCAATTAAAAAATGAGAACTGCAAAATCAATTTCTCCAATGTATTTATTTGCAAGTTTCACTGTACCACACAACCTATTGTTATCACAAAACAAAGATCTAGATATTTCATCATAGTATATTTAGTGACACATGAATAAAATACAAACATGAAATTTAACATTCTATAAAATAAATGATAATCACATGCTCCTTCTCAGTAGTCTGATATGAATTTGGAAGAAGCCTAAGCTCCTATTGACTACAAAAATAAGTGATCATTTTCAAGATGTGTTCAGCAGCTAGCAGCTTCCATTTCGGAAGCAAAATACCTACTGCAAATAAATAAGTGTAAAATTTCCAAAGAGTTCCCAATATACTGAGCTCTTCTAGAAATCTGACTCTGATTTGTTCTTTTGACATGTTTAGCCTTAGCCATCCAACCTAACTATGACTTCTGTAGAGGTCTAGGAATTACACCAGTTATCTAGTGGGATAATAAAAATAAAAATTTAGTAAAAAAACTTTCAGAGTTAGGTTGAGACAGACTGGAATGTATAAGCAAATTATTAGAAATGATTAAACAATGGAGCTTAGCTTTAAATGGTGTGAAATTACTTCAGTACCAGTGGAACTTCATTACTTTTTCTGTTTGCGTATAATGGATTTTTTGGAGTATAATTTCTCTCTTGAAAAGCTCTGTGATATTAAAATATGTTTGATTAACTAGTCAAGAAGCAAAGTAAACAACAGCCATTTTTATATACTAGTATCCAAATAACTCAGGAGAATAACTGTGAGCACAATGAAAACTAAACAGAGCCAGAAATGCCTTGTAAATATTACAGTAGATGCTTCTGCCAAAATATTGTCAACTAGTGCAGATTACACAGTGCCGTAATTACAGTAGATGACATAAAATTATTATAAATTAACAGTTTGTAGTACAAAGTTATACATTATATATTTTTACTAGGTAGCTACACAAGCATATGAAATGAAGAACTGTGAAATAGTGTAAAAGTGATTAAACTGATCTAAACCTTCTATACAACACATACAAATTACAGACTCATTTTTCACAAGGTTTAAACACAATGCATCTGTTACTAAGCAAGATTCTTGGAATCAAGGAGAAAGGTGTTGAGGCCTAATATTCCATTTCTGTATCAGGATAGCCACTTCTTTTTAAAATAAAGCTATGCATATAAATTTGAATCCTAGGCAAAAGGGTTTCAAATCAAATATATGATTATATGATAACCCCCACTGTTCCCCAATTATGGGGACCTGACATCTAATTTGGACTATGGATCTTCTTTATTTTGTAAGTGTATATGTTGTAAATGCTATACTAGATTTTCTGTCAATGTGATAAATTGTATCTTATCTGTATCTGTGTGAGTGTGAATACTTATTTTTAGGCTGTCTGAAACATTGTTTAATACATTTAACAAATATTTTTCATTGACTTGATAGACAGATTTGATCACTGCTGTTAAATTCCTTGTAAACAGCAGTTTCCATTCTGTGGGTTTTTTTTAGAGACACATGCCAATATCCTACTGCACAGACTCACATGGTGACCATAAGCAACAGCCCTATTTTCCATTTAGATACTGGAGAAGTAAGACTTATTTACTGTACATTACCATATATATGTAACATATGTATGTATATACATGACAACTATATTTGCATACATCCGCAACTCACAGAGATTAAATTGACCCCAGCTTTAGCAACCATTTTTAAACTCAGTTTTCCAGTTTTCCTTTGTTGTCACTTCTGCAAACCAGGCAGGACCAGAACAATGCTTTAGAGATGCTTTAAGAACTCTGTGTTTCAAGCATCAAATCTTTGTCCAGCAGAGGTACATTTAGGAATGAACCGGGCTGTATTTCTCCTTTGTCTAATCTGACAGTGTCTTGTAAGAAAGGCTTTACATCAAGAAAGACACTGCTTTCCTTTAGAGCATCTCTGCATTTTGGCAATGCTTGATAACATATTTTGGATCAAGCTGAGAAACAAAAAACCTACTTGTTTATTTTACAGTTTAAGAATATCTTAGCTTATTCTCTACCTGTAAATATTCACCATTTCTGAAGTCAACCTCATTTCTAAAGATAACTTTGCTTTGACTGAATTAAGTTATAGTGAATATAATTAAGTCTCTGATTAGTCTATTAGATATATTATTAATATAATTTTGATTTATTATATACAAATACATCTGCTATGCAGCAGCCAGTGACTTCATCTAACAGAAGTTATCTTGCAAAGAAATGTGCCTTCCCAAAGAAGCACTCTTGCACATTCACAGTAGTTGTTAAATTTAGGAAACAAATATGTCTGTGACTTTCAAACTGGTTTATTAAGGATTAAAAATGGTCTTGTATGTCATAGCATATATGTATGGCAAGAACTTGTCCTGCACAGAGCTCACAACATACCATATCTGTAAAAGTACATACCTGTAAAAACAACAGCAGGAGATATCCCATGCACACTGTGAACCATAGGAATCTGACTGAAGACTACAAAAAAAACCCCAAACCATCAGCATGAACAGTTAAATGCAAATTATTCAGGAAGTTTTGAAGTGCTGCAATCACTTGTTGCAGTTTTTGTCGGTATCACCCATGCCCAAGAATATCAAGCCAAACAATCAGCAAAAACAGATTTAACAGGCCAGCTATATCCTGGCTCCTGTCATATGGCATAATTCCAGTTTACAGAACATTTTACCATAATCTTATTCCACTGATCAACAACAGTAGGCAATTAATCTAAAGAAACATGACAGACAGAATACTGATTTCACACCTGCAAGAACAGAAAACTGCTAGCTCCTTTTCATGGAACATTCCATTTCATTCTTTCTCTCACTCTTTTTCATTTTTTATCAGTGAAGAATTAGTGGCACAAAATAGTTTCGAAAACTGAAGATCAGCTCCTACTACACAAAAATATTCATGTAATCAAGTCTCTGAAGATCTGTGTCCACCTACAATCATAATTTACAGAACACAAGTACAGAAAAAACCATCAGAAAACCTTTTTCCATTTCAATTCAAACTCCATTTTTTAAGCTGCTCGCATTTCTCTAGATCATTTTTTCCAGTCAAATAGTAACTTAAAAATCATATTCTTTTAAAAAAAATAATATTTAAAACTCTTAAGTTTTACACCTCTATTTTACCAAATAGTTCTACAAAAGATCTTAGGCAGAGTACAAACACAAGTACTCACCCGTCTGTTTTTATCCTTCCAAAAGGTACTCATGCTGAAATGCCAAGATAAGAGTTCCTTCTAATTGAGCATATATGTAACCTAGCCTCTATTCTGACCATTTAAAAACCACTTGAAGTTCAGGGTTGTTATTGCTACATTCCAGCTCTTCCCATCTCTAATACTGGGGAGACCAGATAGGGGATTTTCCTTGGGATGAAAGTTTCTACGGGCAGGCTTTAGTGAGCAAATCCAATCTCCAGGTCCTGTGATCTCCTCTGCTTACAGAGCTTAGTACCCTTGGAACTGGCATCACAACCACTTCTCAGTTAATTTCCCTGAACCAATAGGATAATTTACACCTGTGAAATGTCAAGAAGAAAGAGAAGACGAAACACACCCAACAGTAAAACAAAGGATGGTTTTTGTGTGATAGTTCTAATACTGGCAGGTGAAGTACAGCTAGCAATCTTCTGTGCTGATTATCAAAAACAAAAACATGAGAAGCTGAAATTGAAGGGATACTAGGAAGTTCTCTGGTCTGCAAAAAAACACTTAGCTACCATATTCTTTTTATGACATTGTCTTAGTATTTGATTTATTTTCTAATGACAGTGTAATGCACATTGACACCTTTTCATTTCCACATCATCAAAAGTTCTCTAAAGGCTTACACTGAAATCTCACTGCTATAATCACAGTGGTATCAAATTAGCATTGTAATGTATTCTCCATGGACTTGTGCCCTTATGTATTTTCCTCATTCTAATCTTATATTGTAATAGCGCCATAACTGGGTCCCTACAGATTCCTACCAAAATCATTATGAAACAGTTAACATCATAGATACACAACATTAAACTGAACAGAAAGTAAGAAGCATTGTAAAAGAGCAGATTCTGAAGAGTAATTACTAGATACAGTTATGATATCTGATTTTTTTTTCCCCCCAAAGAAATCAGTCTCTGGGAGAAAAAGCTACCTGGCGACCCAAAATAAATCTTAATATGGAAAATATTCAACCAGAAAATCTTCAATCCATGTAGCACAAAAACATATGAGCTCTCAACTAAACCAGCGTTTAACCATATGAACAACTGGAACTTAGAGCCCAACCTTGTGAACATATACACATTAGTATATATTTACACACGAACAATCAACGTGTAATGAGTTTCAGGATGAAACTCTTTGACATAGAGGACCAGAATCAGTACTATGAGCAGCACAGAGTTGTAAGCACATGCTTATAATAAGCATGTTTATTGTATCATGGCAGTTTAGACATGGATGACAAAAGGAAACAATAAAACATTAATTTCTCCTTTTATATTGCTCGTCTAATAAGAGGTGCCAAAATATTTGGCATGTATGTCACAGACACTGAGCGCCAGTACCTAATCACTTCCTTGAAAAGCAGCTGCAAACAGCAGAAGTCTAAAAAGTCTCACCCTTCATTACGGTGCCTAACTCAACAGTGGTGTTATTTCGAACCTAAACAAACTTACCTGTTTTTCCAAATATACACAATAATTGGGGTGGGCGTGTGTGAGAGAGAGAGAAATCTGTGTTTCAACTAGTATTTATTAAATAGGAAAAAGACATTTTTAGAACTGTTTATCTCTTTTGCAGTTCATGATGACTAAGTTACTAATGTCAGTAATGTGCTAGGACATAAGCTGTTGTACTGAACAAAATGCATGTAAAACTTTGCAATGGGAAGAGACTGACAAGTCTCTCAAACTCCATTTTAAGGTAAAACTTTTTTTTCTAGTGCTGGTAACTACACACATACCAGGGTGAACTGTATTCTAAATTCTTTTTCTTTTAATGTGAAAGGATACTCAAGAAGGCAGCTGAGCAAGTTACGCCCAAAATAACACGCCAACTGAATGTCAGGTGCAGAAATGGAATTGCAGAGCTCCTGACTTCCAACAAGGAGTGCACAACAGATTTTACTGCCAAATGCAAATTATTGGAGATAAGATTCATTCTGTCTCTTGGGAAAAAAAATACATTTTTTGCAGTCCTCAGTTGTGATTCCCATTTGAAATAACAGTCTGCATTTTTACCTCCCAGCAGGGGTATGCCACATAGAGCACTGAAGAGAAGTTGTATATCTTTCCTGTAATATAGTAAAAATATGGAGACAAATCCCAGGGGAACAGCTGAAGACATTTTCATGGGGAAGCAGGAAGACCCATAAGATGCAGTCCCATAAATTCCTATGAAAATCTTACATCTCCGTCTCACTTCTATTTGAATTGGCAGTGGATTAATTGCTTAAGTCTATCATCTTTTAACAATCTGAAGGGAAAAAAAATGGCAAAACTTTGATGGTACTTATATTAGGAACAGAACAGAGTATAATAATTACAAATAAATGGCAAACATGGTCATGACAGAGCATTACTCAAGGAAAGGTTGAGTCACTAAAAAAATTAGCTTATTAAATTTCTCAAGTACCACCTGAGTTACAGTAGTAATGGATAGCATTAATGGCAGCTTGCCATAAGATAGAACACTGACAGTCTTTCTGCTATAAAGACTTTCATACAAAAGGGTTTTGCAAATACTTTTCAAACATATATCTGTGTTGAGGGCTTAGCTAGCAAGTTAAGAATAGATAGAGATAAAAGCGGTATACAGCTTATATCTGGAGAACACAGTCCTACAACAGCTAATACTGGAAGGATGAAAGGATGAAGTAAATTCAGCCAGTTGATAGTGCTCTGCCTCCTTTTTGTAGGTACAATGTGAATTACTCAGGCCAGACTGGAGAATTACTCTTCACATAATCAGGAAGCAGACTGCTCTTGAAGGTCTAAAGAACAATGATGGTCAGAGTAATGATGCAAAATCAAGGCTGTTGTTTGAACTGACTTGAAACATCTTCAGGCATCCTGATCAAAAAGGGATATTGAGCTTCCTCAAACTTTCTTCTGGTCTTACCGCTTTCACACAGTTGACCTAAATTAATTTCATTAACTGTGCTTATTTTTATTATAGCCTACAATGCCTTGAAAAATGGTCAGTTAAATTAAAGATATTTAGACATTGAGCATTTCTGCTATTTTTTTTTGTTAAAAATACACTTTTAAAATAATCTCCTTTTAGCTTCCAAACTATAAAATACAACATAGCTAAACTTCCTAAGCTTTTGTGTTACTCATATTCAAAAATGTTATAGATCTTTCAAAGATCTCTGGCTGAACACAGAATTGATCTATAGCTATTTCTGTCCACTTTGTCATGAGAAGCCACTTAGGATTCTCTAATGTGAAAATACTCCATAAATAACAGTGGCATGGTCATACAAGAAACATTAAAGTAAAATGATCTCCAAGTGCACTAAAATCTTTGGAGATATGTTCACTTTGTCTTCCAAAAGAGCTTCATCTAATCAACATGAAAAATTGTTTTGCTACAGATGTTATCAAGTTATAAACTTCAAGCAATCTTGATAAACCAGTTAATAGCTTAAATTAAGTTTTGTAAAAACGGAAATTTACAAAATGTGATGGAATGATCATTTGAAAATATTTTTCCGATTTTTTTTCTTACCATGTTGGGGACTCAATTCACACAGTCTTACAATAGTGATTTTAATCTTAGCCTTATTTTGACAAGAACAACAAAACATAAAAGGAAACATCCCTGATAATGACAAAGGAGGAGGATACATATGGGCCATTGAAGCCTAGTTAGAAACCCAATTGGCAACTCATTTGTCAAGTGCACTGGCAATATATTGACCAAATTAGGTTTGCTCTTCATCTTATACAAAGAAAACAAACCTAACTGACGGAAAAATGTTTTAAAAAATGCTACGAACACTGAAAACATGAACTGTTAGTAGTCAGGCAAAGGCATGAAAAAATAATAATAAAAAAAAATTTTAAAAAATCTGCCAATGTCTTGCCAGTGTTCCCTTGAAAACAGAAATTACCATTATGTTCTTATATTAGTCAGTGAAAGCATTCCCTTTGAAAGCATGTGATAACTATTTGTAGCTACAGAACACTGTCTGCTTCAATTCTAATTTAGTGTGTGGCTTACCTAGCCTCCACATCATTAGTACTTACATAGTAACATTCCATATAAAAAGCAAACTGGTTCCTCAGAAACACTGCAAGGAAATTTCTGTGCAAGTGCCAGTTGAAGACAAAGGCAATATTGTGCTACTCACAGAGATTTTCACCAGTGCACAGGAGGTGAAGGCACTTTTTCTGGGGTTCTTATCTTACCTACATGCTTCACATGCTTAAATGACATATGCTAAGGAGTCTGCAACGTATGTATTTTCCTGGCAACTCTAAACAGGAACAGACTGCATAGCCTTGACATTACTTCATACTATGTTGCCTGAGATACAAAATCAAGTAACTTTTCACCAAGTTCAATAGAGATTCTTAGGGATTGCTAAGGTCACTAGGATCAAGATGCTCCTCCATCGTCTTTGGAAGCACACCACCACTATCATCACAGCACAATCTACAAACAACTAAACGTGCTGTAGAGACATTTTAAAATAACATATGCCACAACTCTGAGAAGAGTCTACTTCAACCATATCAGGAAGTTGTAAAACATTTTGCAAATATTTCTTATAATTTAAACATTTGTATATAGCTCCTGCTATTGCCTTTAAGTATTCCTCTTAAATTCTATCATGTAAAAATTATGAAGCTGGGAATACATTTTAAGAAAATATAGTAGCATGCACCTAAGCAGGGAAAGAAAAAAACACACCATCAAACCATTTGTGAATAAAAAGAGTCATTGAATGGAGTTTTATGTCCTGAAACATGAAGGCCTGTTAGCATTTTACACTTCCAGAATACGGTAATATTTTATGCGCTGTTAAGATGTGCATGTGAATAAGAAATAGCACCTCTTCTACTTTGATGAGCATTCCTCCACACAAAAGCTCACAAACACTTCCCTCATATCTACCCAGGAATCATTATTTTTAAAAATAATAATAAAAAATTGGCACTCTCCCTTCAACACATTTTTTTTTAAAGGAAAAAAAAATGTATAAAGCAGTCTCTTTTGCAGACCACAGCAGTTTTACTGAATGGCAAATGCTCATTATTATGCACTGATATGCAGAAGATACTACTGACAATTCCCAGAGTGTTCCCTCTTTCATAAACAGACCGTTGATGGCTGATGCATAATCCATCCGAGCAGCGCAATAAAAGGAAAAAAAAACACAAAATGTACACAGGGCAGTCCAAAAACTAGGTACCAAAACTGCTACAGATAGTAGACAATACATTTTCTTGACTGCACACAATTCTCCTAGTGGCATTATTCGTGAAGAAAGGCAAAGTCTTATACCTTGCCAGTAGATTTCTGTGTTTGCAGAAACTTCTCAAGCATTACTGTAAAGAGCATTACAGTGTTAAAACTAAAAAAGCACTATACTGATATGATACTGATGAAATTCTTACGTTTTAGTTCCTTGTGGCGAATGGGATAACCCCTGAAAAAACACTTCCTTATATGATAAATCTACCAAACTCTCCTGCCTAGACAGTCTAAGTCAAAACACACCAAATCCGATGGAACATCAATGCAACAGCAAATCAACAAATGGGATGATGCTTTTTGGCCCCAAGTATTATTTGTAGAGTTCTTCATATAAATATTTTATTTTACTGTCTATACACACAGTTTCTAGCATACTAGTTGTCTTAATGTCAACTTAGGCCTCTAGGTGCTTTTGTAATACAAACCACAGATGTAATGAGAGCTGGAGAAGTATTTATTATGAATAATTCGTGGCAAGTTTTAGGATTTGTTTTGAAACCAACTGTTCACAAAGACTTGCAATTCTGAACAGTTTGACAAATAGCTAAATAATATCAGTGAATAAATCACTAGACATTATTCCAATGTAAGCCTGCAGCCAAAGCTCTCCCCCAGTGCTCCTGCAGTCAACGAGGCTGGCTACGCTCGCTGGAAAGCTGGAGCCATGGACAGAAGCCCAGGCAAACCCCAGAAACTCTATGAGGCCTTTTCCCTGCCTCATTCTCTTTCACAAAAGGCAAACCTCCATTCGGATACTCGGAGCAGCCCCAGATCTGACAAGGGCTGCAGGTGGGTATCATGTGGCATTAAATTTTTTTTCCATAAAGACCGAAAACATTCCTAGGGCTGCTGAGAGCGAGGGTCTGGCAAAGCAAAGAGAGAGCAGAGCTGCAGCCAGTGTGCTGGCGGAGAGCACCGAGCAGCTGGCACAGCCATGCGGGCATCCCGTAGAGAGTACAGGGAGCAAGAACCACTGACGCTGAACTCAGTTAGGAAGAGGTTGGCAGGAACAGCCTAAAGTGAACGGATCCAGCAGGAGCAGTTGGTAACAAACACAAGCATGCACACCTGCTCCTGGCCACTAAAGCAATGAAGATCAGCAACACAGATGACCAACTCTGACAAGACTTTATCATCTAACAGAGGAACCATGGCTAAAGGGGTTTTGCTTAGAGCCCAGGAAACTCAGTGCCCAGTTTAGCAGCAATAATCCAGGCATTTGGGCAGCTCTTGCCTGACTCGGCAAGACCCTCTTCCCCAGCAGCTCTTGTGATTTCCCAGATGTTTTGAGGGAGAGGATAGGGAGAGCGAGGAAAAGGAAGGGTCAAGAAAGCCAGCCAGAAAACTGTCTCTGAAAGATGAGTTTTCTGCAATTTTATGTTCTCAGAGGTGATGGCTGCTGTAGGATCGGGACATCTGCCACAAGATACTCACTCTCCACACTTCCTAATTCCTTCTTCAGCAACAGTAATAGGGGCAGCAGTTATCTGTGTTGCCAGGAAGGCTTTAGACTAGCCTGGCTCCTTGTTCTGATGCACCAGGAAATCTGACAGCCCATCTCCTTGCACCCTGCTGCGTGACAGGACATACGCCTACCTGCTTAAACTTTGAGCTGACACTAGTTGGTTTCCTATAACCATGAACAACAAATTCTGGGTGGGATACAAGAACTGAACATAGGAGTTAGCCCATGTCAGTAATTCCATTCTCAATTGTAGGAAAATGATTTTGTTGGGACGATAGCCAATTTGGAGAGTGGCTGGGGTAGAGGACAAGAGGTGAGGAAAGTAATTCTGGCTGCTTTTGGTGCAACAGATGTTTCAAAGTTATCTTTTACCATGCTTATTTTCTCCTTCCCTTCCTTCCCTTTGTTTCCTTAAAAAAGAAAAAAAAAAAAAAAATCCTTTCTTCTCTCTTCTACCATCCATATCTGTATGATATAAAAGCAACCCTCTAATGTGAAAGTCCTTCAAATCTTTCAAGTCAAAGCCAGTGCAAGAGTTAAAAGGAGTTAAGGGTTCATTCACCTTTAACTTTATGAGTTAAGAAGCTTAATTATTACAGGTGATACAACCCTTGGTCTAAACATTTCTGCTTTATATTCCTGTTAACATTCAAATATCTTGCTGCCTTTTGCTCCTCAAATAAAAAAATCTAACCCTTGTTTGTGACACACCAACTACTATCGTGCAGCTGTAATTATACGAGTGGGAGGTGATTAGGATGTCACTAACACAATTTTATCAGTTCAGATGACGGGTAAACAAAGAAAATGATAGAACACTGATAGGAAGCTTTGCTATAATTTTCGTAATTTACAAACTTTATGTATTTGTTATTTCTTTTTGGTTACAATTTTAAAAGAAGTGTGAGAACATTACTATCCACAGGCTTACTGGGATATGAAACTTTCCTCTGTGAAATATGTTGCTATATCACAGTAACTGAACTATGCTGAAATGTCAGCAACATATTGTCATTATTAATAAAATGTCTGAGTTGAATCAGATTTATAACTGGAAAAGAGAGAACGCCTATTTCCAGCCTCAGAATGCACGCTATGCTATCGCTGTTGCTAATGCTGCCTATGTCCCCGTTATAAAACAAAATTTGTTTCTTTAATGGTCTTATGGGAATTTAATTATAACAAAGTAGATACACAAAAAAAATTTGCACAAAGCATTAAATATATAGTAAGAAGCATATTCAGTTTCAGCTTTTACAGTTCTGCATACAATGACATCAGATAAATTTCTATCCCATTTCTAAACTCAGACCTATGCATCACAATTTCTTCTAATCAAGATATGTAAAGGTTACAACCATCTACTTCCCAGACTGCCTTCCTAAGTTAGAAGCCAAACCAAAGTTTTGAATTTTCATTGCGTTTAAGAGGTTGATTTATTGATATTTGGGAAAAAGAAAAAAAACCAAACCAACAAGGTCAAATCAATCACTAAGAACAGTTGTAAGAGTGTTTTGTGGTGAGTAGACATGGTAAGTGAAAACATGACTGATAAGGTAATAAAGTTCAGTACTTGAATATGCTTGTTTCACCTATATTCTTGAAAAGGCTATAATCTTTGTCATACTATGTAAGTGCATAGCAGCGCTCTTAAACTGAGATCCAACACAGGAAACCAGAGGAAAGTAAAGAAAGAAGCTTTCAGCAAAAATAGAAATATTAAAACAGAAATCCTTCTCTGAAGCAACAATTGAAAGGAGCACAAATTGATGTAGATCATTAACTGGGGGTCACGCAGCATCAGCTTTCTTAATAAAAAGTTGCAATTAAGAAGATAGAAAATGTCACAAGAAAGGCTACCTGCATTTTTCCCTTTGAAATGTGTTTCCATGATATATTTTTTTTTAAGACTAATTACATAATTGGACCATATGCTGTATTGAATGCAATTGGATCCTGAACTTGCTTTGGATTCCTGATTGCTGGCATAGTTAATACTGGCAGCCTCAATGATTAAAATATTCTTCAGACAGACATACACACAAACGCGTACTTTAAGTAACACATTTTCTTTCTAATTATTTGCCTTATGCCAGTTGATAATTTAGGATATACATAGGACACATTTCCCAATTAATCTCTCAGAACCCTGAAGCAAGAATTTCTTTTGTATATAACAGCTGGCATTTTCAAATACAGAAGTCCAACCCTGGAGTTCAAAACCCTCCAAAATACCTAGAAAACAGGTTTTGTAATACTGCAAACCAGAAAATACTGTTATTAAAAGCAAATAATTTCCAGCCTAAATAACGCAATTTTAGATTAATGAAAGCAATGGAATAACAGAAAATGAACACTCACTTCTCAAGAAGAGCGCTGTATGTGCCTTTATGGTATCAGAACACAGATGCTGGAGTGCTTTACAAACTAGGAAGGTTTCCAGCTAAAACATAGGCACAATACACAACGGCCAGTGATAACTTTTTAAAAGCCCTAAGTAGTCACACCTCTAAAAAGTTGTTACTTTTGGTATTTGCTGTTAAAACTGATGAACAGGGTTGTCAACAATTACGGCACATGAACAGGTTTTATACAGCCTTCTCTAAGAAAACTCAGCCAATTTCCTTGTCTGTAACTAGTAATTTTTGATAGATCTAGTTAGGTTTTACCTGGCAAGTATCAATCAGATGAAGCCAAACTGAAAACGTTTTTTATCAGCTTCATAATAGAATTTCTAGTCACCACCAGAAAGATGCACACACATTTTCAGTTACTCCAGATCAGTCTAAAATACTGAATTTCAAATTTTGTCTCTCTTTACTCCAGGCCCCCATGATTCTCAATTTTCTGTGTCCCTCTCCAGTAGCATAAGGCTATCAGTTGTTTTGAAGATGGCGTCTCAATCTTTCCTGCTGGAACTTGACTACTTCCCACAAGTAAACCACAAAGTAGAAAGAGACACACCCGTGCTAAAGGTACAAAGCAGGTGGCTAGTGCTTGTCATGGGATAAGGAAAACAGCAGACCCGGGGTACGATGAGAGCATTCTAATTCCCTAGGTCAGTATGCTGAGCTATTTTGAGTCTTGGTTTTGCCACTACAATGCTGATTTTTTTCCCCTTTCGGCAGGTAGAAAAATAGTTGTGAAAAGACATCTACATGGCCATGATTCCACAAGACAACATTTCCCTGCCTTAATTTACACCTTAGAATCTAAATTTGACACTTGAATACACTACATGTACTGCAGCAATTTCAAATGCAGATCCATCCTATGAGGAGAGTTACAATTAAACTCCTAAATTTCAGGAGAAAGAAGAGTGTTTTATCACAGATTAGTTGCTAGTTTCCCATCTCCCATTTTAAAGTCTGGTGATCTGACTGGTTTTTTAATTAATTTATTCCGTTGCTATGGTGACAGTTCATCTCTGTCAATCAGCAGCAAAAGACCAAGGCACACCTTTCTGTAAACAATTTCAGAAAGGTAGTACTCTGTAGACACAACAATTAAGAAATTGGATTAGTTTTGAGGAAATTAATATATACTCTCACAGTAAGAAGTCCAAATGATGTTTATCTCCCTACAACATTTATTTTTGTCATGAGAGTGCACATGCGTAAGAAAATGCAATCACCTGAAGCAAGCATTTGGATGAACGTGCTATCTAAAGCCTGGGGAGAGGAGACTGCTGTGGTGAAGACAGGACAAAACAGATTAAATTTTAAATTACTTTTTCTCCACTCATATCCCATTTTAGTAGGTATGTAATAGTGGAATGCCCGTAACTTTAATAAAATAGTTGGATGGGTATTAAATTGAGAAAACTGTGCATTCTAGTTAGAAACCTTTTCATATCATATATTAAATGCCTCCATTCCTAAAGCAGCTTCAGAGTAAGTCTGAATTGAAAACTCCATGCTTCTGCCCAGAGAACACGGCAGTGTCACTAAGGGCAGAGCTTTGGTTTGAAGTTTAGATTATCAATGGTGCAGACTCAAACCTCTCTCTCCGGTCTGACACTTCATTATACTGCTGTCCATTCTTTTTACTTCATTATTTTAGATCAGGAGAAGGCACATACTAAACCATTTAACTTGGCCAATAGGTTTCAATGCTTCAGCAGATTCACTTCACTGGATCATGTATTTTTAGTATTTACCATTAAATGTAATCTAGCAAAGTACTTAGTTAGTTGAATACTTTTTTTTTTTTTTTTTTAAATTTCAGCACTTCTTTCTTGGAGTTTTGCATTTGTCTCATGATCTTAAGTTTCATGTATATTTCTTTACAATTATACTTTTTATTACGATGATTCTTGCAAACATTTTGAAGAAATCATCTGACTACTGTTTGCACTATCCTTTATGCTCACCAGTTAATCATTTTAATTTGCTTTATTAATTCCATTTAATTAAACTGAGTTACAATATCATTGCTGCTAACAATTTCTTAAATATTTCAAATTTCTCTATTAAATGGTTCACTATATGTTACATGGATACTTAAATTCCTTAGGGCATTTTAATATTCCCTCAACTTCAGCCACTTCACAATCAAATTTTTGTTTCTTTACTTATTCTTAAAGCGTATGTTCAGATAACACTGTGATCATTAGTTCCCACATGCTCCTTTTTTTATTAATTTGGCTTGTCTTCTTCACAGAATTAGCTCCCGAATAGCCTTTGACTACATGGATTGTTCCACAAATTGTCTCACTAAGCAATGCAGTATTATCGTAAAAAAATATATTTTGAATAATATAGTTATCACAATCAACATCTCAAGAATTAAAATCTTCCATGATCAAAGTTCTGGCTCTCTTGCAGACTTTTTTTTCTTCTAAATCAGCAATACATTTTGTTATCTGCTCTTCTTAACTGCCCTCGAGGGCTATAATAACTGGATTACTTTATTGTTCTTATCTATTAAAGCTTTCTGATGTATCAGCCAAAATACACACTTCTCTGTGACAGCCCAACACCATCTCATGTCAATAGAATCAAAATACTCCTTTGCCTTTTCTTGTTCATCTTACAGTAAACTTTGTGGTTTTCAATGTTAAGTTGTTACTGATTTTCCTTCTTGTATTTCTGTTTAGTAGACTGTATAGGGTATGGTCCTCACATTTAGTCTAGAGAAAGACAGTGTGAAGTTTTTTTGTCTTCACGTTTTCCTTAATCCTTATAGGTTAAGCATTATTGGGGCCTACATTTGGAGTTTCTCCAAGTTTTTCCCCTTTTTTCTTCATATCTAGTGTTGAAGTATGTGCTGCATAATTTAAGTCAACCTGTTTTCTCCTCACAGGACTCCTATGTGGCTTTGAACAGTAGTTCTACCAATGTCACTGTTGTACACGCATGCAAGAATCACTCAAAAACCTGTATTACCAGCAGGATCCTCTTTATCCTGTGTTACCAGAGAAAGAACTAAAGATAAAGACAGATATGAAGATGATATTGCTGAGGAGGTGAAAAAGCACTGCCAGGCAACTCGATTAACAACTGCATATATCTGAGTCAGATAGAGGGAAATAAAAGGGCCACAACTGTTACGAGATATACACCCAAGGAATAGCATCCCTTTTATTTCACTGTATAGCGAATAAAGGAATTACTATGCTGTGAATTGATGGAGACACAATACAAATGGTGATATTTCCAACTGATATTTTAGTTCCCAAGACACATGAACCAATGTATCTTAGCACAGTGAATATGCTACAGCTCCAGATGCTAGAGGACTACATTGCTTGTTTTTACCATAAAACGTGACCGTTAAAAGTCTTTTGTGAGGTAAGGAAAATCCCTTGGTGCTTCTGATAACATCCCTCTAGTCAGCAAACAGTTACTTTTGAACAATTACAACACAGTATATATAAGGTGGCAGCCAGTCAGCTGTGTATTGTCCTCACTAAATCTTGTTTATGATTCATTTTCATCGACAACATTAACACACTAGCAAAGACAAATTCCATTTAAATATCATTCTAAGTCTTAAGGTCACTCTAAAACAGCACACTGCTGCAATACGCTTCAACTGTAGCGAGACAAGAGCTTCTGTATCCACTGATTTTTTAAAAGATGTCTGAGGCATGACAGGATTGGGGTTTGTTTTGTTTTCAAAAACAGCTGTGCTGGAAAATCCAAGACCAAAAGCTTGAAGATGAATATTCAGAGAGCATAAGTTCACCTATACGACAGTGGAAGAAGCCAAGTGAGGACAGATGACAGAGGTTTTCTACCAACTCACAGTATGAAAAATCAACTTTTTCATCTTATCTGCTATGAAATTAATCAGATTTTCATTATAGCAGTGCAAAGAGCTACCACCTGTGTAATTTCCTGAACTCACTGGATTTTCTTTTGTCTGGCACCTTCTGTGCTGCCCAGTGTCATTCCCGTTTTGTTCATGGGCTTTGACAGCGTGAGTACATTTTCTCTCCAGAGCAGACAGCCCTCAGCTGTAGCTTTCCACACTGTGAAGCTGACACCACACAAATCAAGACGTGCCTTAAACTTGTCCTTGAAGTGCTTTGCTTGTGTACTGACCTCTCAGCTATTCACTACAATTTTATAACAAACAAAAAGGGGGGGCACTTCAAGCACCTTTCCAGTGTATACATCCCATTGCTGAAACAAAACAAATTAATCTACAGCAGTACCACTACAATACTGTTTAATTACACCCTCAAAATTCAGCTTTTGAAATCTCTTTCCACAAATATTCAGGTATATAAGGGTAGTATATATGGAAATCGCTGAGATCTTGAGGCATTAACTACATATTTGTCAAAATTTTGCAACCACATAGAGCAGCAGTAACAACAGATGGCTTTGTAGAAATTTACCTCTGTTTGAAGTTCACCGATTCTCATTCTAGACACTTTTATTTTGCCAGACAGTAGGTTTTGAGCGGTTTTACTATTGATCATCATGTTCTGACGCAGCAGGCTGCTGAGAGAAAAAGTTAAACTAACTAGAACTAATGAGCAGTAAAACTTGCTAGCACAGATACAGTAGTGGTCAAATGGCAGTGAGCACAGGCCATGAAGAAGAAGGATGAGTCCAGTGTCTCTGATTTTTTTTAAAAAATGTTTAGAAAGATCCATTCAGATTCATTATCCAGACAATAGCACATTAAACGGATAAACAGATAGATTTTAACACCATGTTAAAATGCATATATACTATATGAATTAATTCAGGAGAAAATAAAAAATAAAAATTATGCAAAGGAGCCCCATTTTAACTTGATATACTTTTATCAACAGTAAATGTAATACCCTCGTTCTTCAGACAAAATTAGCAATGTTCTGTATTAACTTAGCCTTTTAAAACCAATCGAATACACTGATGACTGTTTCCATATACTTTCAACCTTCTGTGTGAAATTGTTCCCAAACTGAAGCTCATTTTTCTACTTTGTTCACTAGTTCTTCAACACTTCATGTGTTTGTCAAATGCTTTTTGGATCTTACCATTTCCTTCCTTTCCAATGAAAATGTGATTTATTCCTGAAGGACTCAATTAAGATTTTGATCAAAAATCATGCTGCAGGAGTGGGACAAGAAGGGCTGGTGCAATGCCCAATTAGTGATGATTAGCAAAGTTACTGTTACATCTCTGAAACCACAAACCATCCCAATGCCTGCAGAGAAGAATGAGTGCATTTTAAAAGTTTAGCATTCATTCATTACAATGCATACAATACAATACTTTTGCTAAGTAGATCTAAACAAAGCCTTATGATGCCTCTGTGCTGTTTTAAGAACGTACTACTGCCAAATCGTTGCCTTCTGACCTCAGTGAATAAGATTGCCTTGGCATAACCAAATTTCTCCTGGAACACATTAGCACAGCTATAACTTGCCTTGACTTTTTCACTTACTGACAACCTTAAACATCCTGGGTGTCATAACATGCAAGCATTACAAAGCAAAAACATCCTCTTATATACGTGACTGGGTACCAGCTTTAGATATTACTACTTTAGGTGAACACCAGCAACTGTATTTTCTATAGCATCATCAGTAGTTTGCCCCTCTGCTTAAGCTACCAACTACCTTTTTTGCTTTTTCACAGATTAGGTCATTTTAAAAGATATTTATCTAGAAAGACTGGAAGGTTCCTTACATCAGGCCACAGAGTGCCACATTTAGTAATTTCTTCCCATTGCACAGTAATGAAACTTGCAGAAATCTATTATAATACATAGCTAAATAAATATGAATTTAAATACCAAAACATTAATATTACATTGATGTACATTTTGAGACTTTATAACATCAAAATATTGGAAGAGATAATATCCATCTTCTGAGAACAAGCCAATAAGCAGCAAAGAGTGTGGTTAGAAGCGTTCCTAAGAAATTGGGTTTTTTTCCTGTAGACTTAAAGGAGAACAGTGGTGTGAAAGAGAGCTTGATCCTCTCAGGAGCTTGAGAAGTGTAAAATATGAAGAATATAAAATGGAAAGAAAAAAATATGTTACTTTTTGAAAGCTGAGGAAAAGCCTCAACACACAAGTCTAATGAAAGGAGATAAAATCTTACAGAACAATGTAGAATATTTGAGAACTAGATCCAAGATGAAATCCTCAGGCTACATGGGCTCCCATATGATCTGGGTAAGAAAGAACTGGTTAATTTTCTTGAAAATTGGATTGCAAAAGCTTAACAGCTTGCAGTTGAAGATGACCCACTTTGCGTTGAAAAGGCATACAGAAAACCTTTAAGAAAAGAAAAGAAGAAAAAAGAAAAACAGAAATCCTGAGTAGGAGGCAGCATTATGCTTGGCCTCTCAGATCAGAGATATAAGGGAAGGATCCTCCTCAAGGCAGCATATAAGGATAGTAAACTTATCTAATATACTTCATGTTTTCTTCTTTTTTTTTTTCTTCTGTCTCAAGTGCTATCACTGTGGCAAATAAAAGATTCAAATTAGCCCTGCTAAAGAAGAGAAGTGAGGTGGCCATTTCCGCTTCTATTTCAACAGGAAATAAGATTTCACATCTCTTTTCCAAAAGAGATTGGGAAGGACAGGATATACATTCCTGTTACAGCCTTCTCTGTTGTTTCAAAGACATGCCTTTCACATATTCAGAACTCTACAGTTTTGAAAAATCTCTATAGCCAAACAGAAAAGCATAACCTAATAGGTCATATCATTAATGAGACTTCATAATTGAGTTTTAAATCTTTTTTTGGGAAGAACATTCCATGTACAGCACCCAGAAGTGTTTGACAAAAAAATTTCCAGTCAGCTCTGGGTTTTGATCTTCATGACTGAATATCAAATGGTAGCAAATAACAAGTAACAAACATTTCGTTTGCAAACTGGTAACGACCACAAAAGTACTGATTTCTACAAATATTGCACTTGTTCAGCACGTCTGAAAACAAGATTTGAGATATCAAGTCACCCATATGAAAACTGAAATTTGGGAATTGCTTTGACCTTTCTTTCATCATAGGATGCAAATAATGTTATTTGTCATAACAGGAATTATAAATCTTACACCAATATTCAGTCAGTACCTTCATAAGAATTTATTTGTAGGTATCTGGAAGAACAAAGACCAAACATTACCAAAAATTTAGGAAATGCAATCTCAAACTTAAAATGTACAATCCTCCTCTTTGCAGACTAGTTTAATGATGAAATAATAGATTATCATTTACATTGCAATACCTTATAAATCTATAAATCAGATTCTGTGTTGGCTAGCTGATTTTCAAATGGATTTCTTATTTCTTAAAGTTCAGTTCTTCCATAATCAGTAACTACAATTCAGTGCAAGGATCTTAGCTGTCAGCAGCTCACTTTCCTTCCCCCTCCCCACCTTTTTTCTTCAAAATTCCATGACAGTCCTCTCAAATCATATAAAATACCCAACTTTTAGAGAGGAAAAAAACAACCCCATACCTACAAACTTCCAATAGCTTTATCAAATAAGTTCTTCTACATTTCAATACCTACTGGAATGATCCAAACAAACCTTTGAGATAATAGCACGTTAAATTAAAATGCCATGCAGACCCAGTATTATTACCTGACCTTCGACTGATATTAGAAAAGACCAAAAGATAGAACTGTAACTTTTTAAACGTAACCATAGGATTTTCACGCTTCAAGGTTTTTTTCTCACAATAATTTTTTTGTTTCCACTTATATAAATGAACATAGGATTATTGAAGATCCCATTTACCTTGCATCTCATAGTTGAACAGCTGCCTCAAATCTTAATTAAAGGCATTCCAAATATTGTTAGTTTTCCAGCTTTCCCAGAAGATTTTATTTATGTAGTCCTACCTATAGTTTGTTGATCTGCTCTAGCTGCCATTCTCGATTCTCATTTGCAGATTATTTTTCTCCCATGTATCAAGTTGTTCCATTCCTTCCTGAAGAGATTAATTGGTATTGTCCATTTAAATCACTATTTATCCCATGTATTCAGCTTTAAGATATATAATTGACCTACAGCTGAAATAGTCAATGCCCAGATTTCTTTGAAAGTCCTGTGTAAATATACAGTCTGATTTACTGCATTTAGATCTTTATTTAAATGGAACATGTTGTTTCTCACTGAGGTTCTGTGAATGTAATGAAGGAAAAAAAGAAGCTACTTCAGTTTTGCATACATAATTAGAAAGCTACTTAAATGAATTTTGAAAAGATTCTCAGAGTTATTTTGTGGTTTTTGTTTGTTTCTTTTTTAAATGCTTTTAAAGATTTTTTGAAATGGTTAGTTGGAGAACATTGGCTTGCATTCAAAAACATAAAGTAGAATGCATAATCTAAGGAACATAACCTTTGTGATAATTATTTGATTTTGGTTTTAGATTGCCAAATCCAGTGCGTTTTAAACTAGTCTTTTGTGAGTGTACATAATGAAAAAAAAATTCTATTTCAGCAGATAATTTTTCAGGTAATTTGCTTGCAGCAAAAAAAAATGCTCAGCTAAAAAGATGATCAAAAACATAACACATATTTCCATTTTTTAAAAAAAATTACTGTTCTTATAGTTTGAAACTAGTGATTTATCGGTGACTGAAAAACTATGGTGATGTTATGCTTCTTCCTGTTAAGATAATACTGCATCAGGAACCTTCTGTAATATTACTTAATTGCATAATTATCAGCATCCTAGGCTTCTACTTAATTATTTTTTTTTTTACTTCCAGATTGCCATTCGCACTCCACAACATGCAAGAACCCTGACTCCATCTACAGTGTATTAGAGATAAAGAATTCAATGCCTTTTCAAGTGAGTAAAACATTCCTTCACTTCTCAGCTGTCTCAGTTCTTGAAAGTGCAACATAGCTTTTGATGCAAATTTCAATCTAGTCCACTAGGAACTCATCACTTTTCCCGTCTACTTTTCATGTGAGATTTTCTTTTCTAAATGTCCAACTACTATACTTTCTGGATCAAGTCTGGGTCTCAACTATAGGGTTACATATCTTTTTGTCCCTACTCAAGTTTTGCTCAGATATAAGTATATTCTGCTGTACCAACACCTTCACAATTCTCTCCGAACTTCACCAGCAAAGTTGTTCTTCCTTCCTCCCCACACCCTTTCACGAAATGTATTCTCAATTTCAGCCATTTAGACCTAGTACCTTCAATTCAATTTAAGCCATCTCTCCCTCCTGGTTGGGTTTGGTTGGGGTTTTTTTGTCCTTTCCACAGAAATAGAAAAAAAGTTCTGAACTGTATAGCTTCAAGAAGTTGTGTCTGTTGACATACTGAGACTAAATTCACATGGATCCACTGAGCTTGGCCTGGGAGGAGGGGAACAACAGATTTACGAAGGCAGGCAGCTGTCTGATACGTGCTGTTAGCCTAGTGATCCCCTGGACTAGGGGATGGGCTGCCTGGGGAGTAGCATGTATAGGCAGTTTTATAACAAAGCAGACAGCTGTTCTTTTTGTTCCTTTGATATGTTATCAACCAAGACACAGAGCGCTGCTAGAGAGAAAACTGGAGGCACTTTTACAACTCCCAGTATGCCATTTCCTTCTACCCATCTCCACATGATTCACCTCAACATCAACGTTCATCCTCTCGCACCGCTATGTTTATTACTAGCTAACACTGAAGCATCTCAGACATTCCTGAAGTGATACAACATGTGCATTTTAAAAACCAAAAACTAACAAACAAACCCCAAACAAAATGAGGTCTGTAGTTCTAAACACTCACCCGCAACACAACTGAGCAAACCTGTTGGCACTGTGTGCAACACTCACACACATGCTCCAATTTCACTTTGTTTCCTTTCAATAACTGCTGTGAATATTTTAAGCCATGCTATTTCAACACAAAAATAGGCAATATTGAAAACATGTGAACATCACTAATTACCTAAAAGTGAATTTTTGAAAAATACAAAGGGTTTTTTAATAAATTTCTGCTTAAACTCTAAGACTAGTGTGATGAAGGAACATCAGCAACCCAGGGTCATCCACTGCCCTACATCACGAAGGACAAACTGAGACAAATTGTGAAAAATCAGTACCACACCGATATGAAGGGGAAAATTTTCTACAGAATTTAAAACATTCTTTTCTCATGAAAGTAAAAACACAAGAATACAATTTCACAAGAAGAGTACAGAGCCTTCTAAGCAGTGGAACATAAGGCAAAATTTGAATCCAAAACAGCAAAATAAGATCATTAACATTAATTTAATTATTTTCTTCAAGTCGTACCTTGCCTTCCTTGATCTTGATTGTGGAGCTATATCAGCGCCCTTTGTACCTGGACTGAAAGAGAGGGGAGAGCAATGCTTAGTACACACAAATTATTACAATTGATAAATAAGAGGTGTCAGCAATAGCTTCATTTCAATTTAACAGTTAAACATTTCAATTCTCTATCAGTAATACAACTAAAATTTAACTCTAAAGGGAAAATTATTTTTCTACCTATATAGCATAGGAGAAAAAGATATTAAAGTCATTCAGGTATCTTAAAACTTCTGTTGTTATAACAGTTTTGGATTTCATATATTTTCACAATTTCAAAGTCGACAAGATTTCTCCCAAACGGAAAAGGATGACTCTTGTGCCTACAGACAACAAAGTAGCCAAGGTTTTACTTCAAATAAGACAATGGTCTTTGTAGGGACAATGCAGAAAAGGTCAAGACAAAAAAACCCCCAAAAAACCAACACAGTACTTCATGTCTTGTGCAATCATTTGTATCCATGCAAAATGAACATATGTTCCTATCAAGACAAGAGGGATCAACTTTAAAGAAATGCCATTAGGCACAACTTGCATCCACTTTGCAAACTGAGGAAGCCACGCTACAGTACAGAGAAGTCAAGTTAATGTATTAAGACCCAATATTAAACACAATGATTAATTATCTTATTAGTAAACATGCTTAAGCCTATCAGCACCACTAAAATATAACAATGTCCATATCATCTAGAAAGCTTTTTCCTTTGTTCCATTCCACTACTGCATCAACAATAAACACAAACCACTTCTGCAATTTCTATTCATGCTAAATTAAAATCCATCTGAAAACACACATCTATCAATTCAGAGGATTATTCAAATAAAACCAGAAAAAATATGAGTAGCATAAGAAGTGAAATCCAGAGCTTAATAATTACAGATACAGCTCACTTTATTTTGACCAATCAGCTCTTAACAGTTTAGCCTAGTAAGACAAAAGTCAATTAGTACTCCTTTAATAGACTAATCATTTTACATTTAATTGTCATATCAATAATACTGGCATATCCCTACAGCAAAGTCAATAGTTATTACATCAACTAATTAAAATCTGAGTTAAAAGGTAGCTCACTGAGTGTTCTGTTCAGAAAACGCAAATTCTTAGAACTAAAAACAACTCTACATGGCAGGGGGGTAGGGGAGGTTCATTTTCTTCTGTGACTCAACCAAAAACATTGTGTGGCTCTCTCATGCTATTAGAAGTGACTTTTTGATTGGCATAATCAGAAGAACAGTAAAACAGATGGGTCTCCTCTGAAGTTGTGCAAGATTCCCACTGGACAATATAAAATGCTGACAGATAACAAAAGAATTCCACACTTGTTATTCACTGCAGATTAAAATTTAAACATCATCTGAGCAAGCCAAGCATTTGAACCAATTTTCTTAGCTTGGCATTATAAAATACAATAAAGTGAAACTGAAATTAATTGTTTGAGACTACAAGTCTATTAATGATCCCCAGAAAAATATTCCTATTTACCATAATGATACTAAGAACACTACAAAGTTGCTATACATTCTGCTGCTTTTCATGAATTTGAAAAAGCTTTTGTAGGAGCATTGCTCTTAAGACAGTCTGGGGAGTCATGTGTAACAGTGTGACACATATTACTTGCTGGAAAGAGCAGTCAAAGCAGACACAAAGAAAGATCAAATATTGTATTATGTTGCACTTTTTTAGAATGATGTTATGGAACAAGTTGTTTTATGTATTAAAAAAAGGCAGTATGGAATTTGATATCCAAGTGTTAGTCAAAATTGCTACTTTTTTTTTTTTCCTGTTTTCCTAGCAGATAAATAAATAAATAAAAGGAAATGTCATCTAGGAATCTGGGATATCTGAAACCCTAGGATTTTGGTTGAACTCAACATTTACGGTAAAACTAAAAAATGAGAAGAGACAAAACAGATAGAAACCTTATTTCTAAGGGGGGGGGGGGGGCAAACTAACTAATCAAAGTATATTTAAATGAATCTACAAAAAAGAAAAAGTAGGAAAGGAAAAAAGAGTAACAATCATTGTAATGAGGAACTATGCCATGAGATAATTTTAGAGATGGATGATCAATGGTGCTTTTAGCAATACAGTAGTTTGTGGAGATTAAAGGAAATTTTGAAGTCCCTGAGCTAAATAAGCCTGTATTTCAGGTTGAATATCATCCCAGATAACAGCAGAAAAGCAGACATTCTTCTCTGACTGCAACTGCCATCCAAAAAAATATACAATATTTTCACAGGTCCATTTATAAATGATTTATATAAATAATTGTACTGTGAGGTCATATACACTGTCCACAAATTTGTTCACTGTGTATTCATAGGATATATACCTCCAGCTCAAATTCTAGCCTGATCAGTATTTAAATAAACATTCTCATAATTACCTAGGAGTTACAACACAAAATTGACCTTGATGAATAACATAAAACAGCCTCTAAATACAGTTGGTACATGAGAGAAAAACACAATACCATTATCACACACCTTCAAAAATGTATGTTCTACGTGAAATATTTTTATATACAATTTAACAGATATTTAACATTAAGTTAAATTCTATTGCATTTATAGAAAATAATTCTGATTTGGTAGAACCAACGAGATAAAAGTAAAGCAAAACCATTGACAAGTTAAGATAAATGAAGAGCAGAAGAACAAAAACATGGCATAAATAGCAGATCTTTGATGCTCTACAACACCACTAAGTGCTATATCATCTCTAAAGGTAAAGAAGAAAGATGTGCAAACTAACAAGTTCAAACTTTTGCAAAGAGGATTGCTATGATTAGTAACTCCATATTCCTAGTCCTTCAGCTTCAGTCATATAAATCTCTCACAGTTTTTTTAATAGGATTTTTCTAGATAATGTTGATGGCATTACGGTCTTCATGTGTACGTATATATACATGCATTCAAACACATGCATACACATACTAAAGTGCTGGCAAGCCCTGCTTGGGTGGTTTACCATAACAATAAATGGAGAGAGAAACATTTGTGCTCACTAGGAAAAAATACCTTCAATGTTTCTCATGCAAAATCCACCAGTTTTCTTCCTGCAATGTATCATATTGTTTTTTACGTTTAGAAAAGCTAAAAAGCCAGTCTAAAAAATTACATTATTGCAGCCCTGGAACAGATTGCTTACAGAAGGTGTGAAGTTTCTATCATTAGAGATCTTTTAGGATAAGTTCTGCCAGCATCTATTTGTGCTTTGATTCCATCCTGCATCAGGAGACAGACTAGACAGTCTCCTGAGGGTCCTTCCAATGCAATCTTTCTGCGGATCCATTCTTCTTCTTCATACTATGAATGCATAAGAGAAATCAGAGAAAGTGCAATGGGAATTTTATTAATAGCAAATAATACTTATGAAAATAGAATGTAGGAGGCCTATCACCTCTGTGATTTGACTACTAAACCACAATACTTCAAAGCATGTAACCTCTTCCCTCATGACCTAGTAATGTATTCAGAAAAAACTGCAAAAGCCAGAGATTTATTCCACTTCCAAGACACATAGTTTGTTGTATGAACCAACTAATGCACAATATATATTAGAATTAAACCCTGTCCACTTCTCCTGAAACTACTTCAGGAAATTCGTATCAAATCTGTCTGCTGCAGTTAGTTTTTATGACAGAACTATTACAGAGAAATAAACAGTGTCACTGGTGAAAGGAATGTCAAGCTGCTTTGAATTGGCTAAAGAGCATCTGATGTCCTCAAGGATTATAGTGCATTATGACCCTGCCCTGCCAATCTGTTTAGCTTCTGACGCTTCACCATATGGGGTCAGAGCAGTGATTTCTCATATAATGCTAAATGACCTAGAAAACCCTGTAGCGTTTACATTGCAAACACTTACTAGCGTTGCAAAGACTTAAGCACAGATGAAAAAGCTTTAATATATGTATTTTGATAGAGTCCTGTTATATTACTAAATTTGATTGTCCTTATTCCTTAGTGGCTAGGATAACCAAATAAATGCCCACCTACCTGGGTTTCACATACACCTGGCATTTCTTTTAACTGATCTCAGTTAGGAAATGCACACAATGTTTCCGATATCACCTTGAGACTTGGACAGCATCATTTTTCAACGATCATGGCATTTCATGAAAATTATCATGGCTTGGTAGGACAACAATACTCTTGAGGAAAACAAAGATAAGGTGGTAAAAGAAGAAACCCCTGTCCAAGTTTAAGAAAAGCATTCTGAGCAAACACCACAATGAAACAGTCATTAAAAGTAAATTAAAAAAATCTTTCTTGTGATGAGATGTAGTTTAGTCAAGCAAGCACCAAGTTACTTATTCCAAGTCAACAAATTGTTCTTTTTTTTTTTCTCCCTCACAAGCTCTGCTATTACAACATTACAACATTTATATCTCTGAAGACAGAAAAAAAAGTATGCTAAGTTGGGCAAACGAGAAAAAAAAAGCTTCCATCAAGTTTGCTGTATGAGTAGATGCAAAGAAACTGGAACAATATAGGAGCAAAGATGATCACAATAAAGATGAATTCATGCATTCTTTAAACATTCAAAGCTCATGGTTTCAATGGGAGTACCGGTCTAAAAATATCCAGGCTGCAGAACCATACATAAACAATGAACAGAAGGAGTTCTGAAAGTTAAAAGGTTTTACCAAGATTTTATTTCCTTTTTTTTTTTTTTTAATTAAGAGAAATTCGTTTGTTTTCATGACTAACATTCATAAAAGTATATGTTAAACCAATAAAAAAAATTACAATCAAAGATTACATTCCTTACAAACAAATGAAGATGCTACTACTACCAAACTCCACATAAAAAAACTCTCTTTTGGAATGTATGTATGATTTCATCTGGAACACTAACGTTAACATGAGAGCTACAGATAATGAGAACGCAGCGAAGAGAAGAGAAATGGGAGGGGAAAAGCAATGCAGGGGAAGGGGTAACAGATCAATAGGTTAACCATCTTCAGTAGTTATTTGCCATGTGCTAGAACATCTCAAACCAGCAGAAATGTAACAAAGGATACAAAGGGCTTATGTACTAAACACCAAAGAAAGCAATTTTGAGGTGTTTACTGTCGGATGGAGCGATGTCAAATAATAAAGTGAATATGATTTGATTTTATAGACAATTATGGGTGAATGTTGAGTGCTGTGTTCAGCAGCAGAGACCCAACCTCCATTATTGCTAATGGGAGCACTGACTCCAGCTAGAATTGTAATTGTGCTAGAACTGTAACTGTTTGCCTCCAAATATCAGAGTGTTGCTAAAATAAAAATTTATTGAAGACTTCTCAGATGTGGACGCACTAGAAATGCTACACCACGAAATGCTGCACTTCATCAGGGAAAAAAATTCTCAGGTCCTACTAAAGTATTTCCTATTTGAGGATTATACATCTTGCTAAGAAACAATTGCCTGCTTCTCTTTGTTTTTACTCTTACATTTTCCATATCCGTCCTACATCAAAAATGTAGTAAGATTGAATTTATTTCCCAGTTTATAAACTTGCTCTACCGCACACTCACGGACCCTCACCATCAAACCTTTACTTATCATCCATGAGTTTCCTTTCCTAATGACTTTTTGCTTAAGTGAGAGGTTGACTAGAAACCAGGAATTCAATTTAATGAGAAACAAAGAGCTGGATAGCTTAGAAATGCTTTGCAAAACAAGCACCACTCTTACATCCCACACAAACAAACAGCAAGTCTTGTAGATAAGGCTCTCACCTGCAATATAGCAGACTCATGTTCGTATCACTATTCTTCCCAATAAACACACAAAGAATCTAAGAACAGCCATAGTGGCCTGTTTAGCTCACTATCTCCTCACTGACAATCTTATATATTAGATGTCTTCACTAATAATACAACAAGCTGCAGCTCAGGAGCTTCTTAAATATTTCTGTATTTAGCAGACCTTAACAATTTCTTTTTCTTCTAAGAATTAGTCCAACTCTCTCTGCACATATGTAAACTCTTCACATCTAGAGCATCCCATGGAAAGGACTTCCAAAGCTTTTACTAAAAAAACCACCCAACTGTCTGCCTCAGGTCTACTCTCCAGCTCATTATTCTCAATGTAGAGCCAAATATCTCAAGCTGGCTATTTGACATATCAGAAGAGTGCCTTAAGCCCCAAGCTCAAGAACTCTCTTTAGGAGGCATTGTACTTAGTGTAATTACTAACATGTTCCCTAAGGCAGGGTATGAGAGACTAGCTTTGGTCCAGTGATTAAAACACTTATCAAGGATCTGGAAGAACCTAACAACTGGCATTTTTCCAACAGAAAATATATTTCATTGAACAATTCGCATCCAGCTATGTTAAAAAGCAAGCTTGCCTTCCAGCTGCTGGGACAGAGCAACGACCTTGCCCTCATCTTGAGGGAAATTCCACCTTTAAAGTCCACCTCCATTAGAAACTGTAGATACTGCCCCTGCTAATGGGGAAAAAAGACAAACCACAGAGGACTGAAGTTACAGAATATTCCTGTGTTTGAAAGTGTGAAAAAGACATTTCTTAATCTTCATGTTCTCAAAACAAACTAACTACTGAATGGACTGAACAAACACACTGCTGGATACCAGCTACAAGAATAGAAGATAGCTGACCATGTTTATGGTGTCATCATTAAAAGCAACCGAAACAGTAACATCAGCAATCTACTCCTTGGCTGTCTGGTTCCTTTGAAGCAATGGGACAAGCCTATCAGGCAATGCCTGAAACTCTTCAAAGGTTTTAATCAGTTGTTCGCTCAGCTTTTTGAGGAAAAGAATTACCCAATACAAGGGAACAGACAGACAGACAAGTATATTTTCCCTAACACTTGTTTTGCTGATGAGACAAGGATTTCCCTATGAACAAGTCTTACTGTAGTACAAGCATGCGTTTTTTTGTTGTGGTTTGGTTTTTTGTTAGTGGGTTGGGTTTTTTTTGTTTGGAGTTTGTTAGGGGGTTTTTTTAGGGGGTGTAAAATCAAACTTAATACGGAACCCCTTTTGTACTAACTAAAAGATTTATTCATGTAATGAAGAATTCTACTAGCCAAAGAGATGTTTACAAACAATCCTTCCTTCCGTACTTCACATAACAACACTGTACACTAGAAAAACAACTCACAGAAGTTTAAAATACTCAGTTGTATTCCCAAATAATCAATATACAAATTTTTGCTTGAATATAAGCTCGCACCATGAAAAATGGTCAAAATTTTAAGTGAGGTCAGTTCAGGTGACAAGAAAACACCCATATGTACACAATATCCATTGATTTTTCTTTATGTCTTATGTGTTTGAAAATACAAATGCACTTAGAAAACCACAACTTTTGCAAGTCTAATTTGTTTAGTCCCATAATTCCAGAAAAATATCAAGAAGCACAAGTGGCATTTAAAATAGCAATATTCACTGGGAGTATACATAAACAAGTCAGCACCTATTGACAGGAGCTCAAATTGGTCGGAGGTTTGACAAAAATCTGTCTAGACCTTTTCTTAAAAACAAGCACATCTAAAAAGATCAGGACAGCTTTTAAGCTCAAATGCCAGGTTTTTTGAAAATACACAACACAACAAGTAATTTTTGGTATGGAGAGAATTCAGATTGACTGAGAGAGATCAGAAATAAAGGAGATTTGTAAACAAATGTCTTCCTATTGTATCCTTGCAGGGTTTTCCCTTCCTCTCAGGCTTGCTCTCAATCAAGCTGTTCTTCAGGGTTTCCTAGGCTGCAGTAAACTGTTAAACGTTCCATTATATCTCTAGGTAAAATGTTTCATGTGCTTCCTCAGAAGTTTCAGCCCCTGCTGCACTGTGGGTTTCCTGCATGCTCACTTCTATTTTCTTCTTGCCCCAGACTGCACACCAGGAGTTTATTTCTTCTTGAATATGTGCATGAGAGGGTACAATGTAGTGCCAGGTGGCTCCATCTGACCCTAAGTCAGGACAGGACAAACGAGTTTTCTCTGTGCCCAGCCACAGCCTTTTAAAGAATGCTACAACATGCAAAGTAATAAAACAGACTCCGTCCATAACAATTGTACCATGTACCTCTTCTAATAGTAATTCAGCCGGCAGGTTTTGACAGCAAAAGACTATCATAGCATTATAGGATCTAGTTCTGAAAGTAAGAGTGTTCTAGAAACTGGTGCATTAGACAAGTCAGGAGTTCTCAGATTATGCAGTTGAACAGAAGGCCAGAGTGAGCAGGTACCAAAAGGCAGAACTTAAAAAGATTGGATTAAAAACAGTATAAAACCCCTTTAAGTACATTATCCGTATTCTATGAACAAATCAATAGGACAGTTGTGCAGTTAGGTCAGATGTCAATTCTGAGTTCCTTTCTATCTTTCATAAGTTATTTTGAAAGCTTTTTAATGCAAGTTAATTCTATAAAAATTAAAAAAAAAAAAACCACACACAAAACAAGCCCCCCCCAAACCCCACCCAAGCAAAATCTTCCATTCGGAATTCTAGAATTGTAGTACAATTATCATTCTTCCCCACTGTTGCTTACTTGAAAAATAATGATTCTTCTGCAAAATAGAGTTCACATGCACAGAAATAGGTAATGTAAATTGTGGTGCAAGTTTATCCAGTGTACAGTGGTATTCTTTCCACTTAAAAAGGACACAACCAAGGCCCACCTGATCTATTTATGCCACATTTGTTACTACAGCATAGATCATATAAATGCCCTGAACATTTTTATACCTTTGTCTAACAGGCGAGTCTGTAAACAAAAGCTGACTAGAGCCCAGGACAAGGCTCCACAGACCTGGACAAGCCCAATTTTCCTAGGACTATCCCGCATGCCATGACAGTAATAGAGAACCACATCCATTACAGAAAGAAAAGTAAACAAACTACTGTATAACAACAAACCCGAGCAATAAACCTGAAAGGATGCAAAACTTTTCCTTTAGAGAAAGAGCAGAATGTATTTCATCCTCTAGTTACTCTTTACGGATGACAACAGTAGACTATTAGTAGCTGGAAACACAATTTGAGAGCAGCTGGAGAAAGTCATCCAACTCCACTTGGCCCGGTTGACTTACATTTAAAATTATATCCACTTAAGATGTTCTCAAAGGGCACTAGCTTCACTGAACAGATTTTGCTATAACCTGAGATTCCTTCCATTTCCTGAATCACATACGAGTTGAAACAACAAGAATCATACAACAATGGACAAGCCTGTTCAGATACACTTCATTATTTTTCATCTACTAATACGAGCAAGGCTAGCAACTGTCTTGATGACTATTTTTATTTTCTGCCCTGCTACTTGTTTCATCCCTTTCTCTTCCCTCCCATCTTAGAATTTTCCACCGAATTTATTTGCCCAAACTTTGCACAGCCTATGGGAAGCACACCAGCAATAGAATATTTACACACTACATTTGTTTTTTCAAGCTCTTATACCATGAAGAGCTGAACCACTGTAGAATAATCCCACCTGAAACTTTTTTCAACATGCTGATTAGAAACATTGCTAGAAGCAAAACCACATTGCAACAAATTTATGTTCCAAAAGATTCTAACTTTGAGTTAAATAGTGAAGATATTTTCTTAATACTGGTAAACATAATCTGACCCTGCTAGAGGTCACAGAGATGGCTACTAATAGGACAAGTCATTTCAGATAGCAAATGAAAGCTTTTGGGTAGGCACGTTGGCACTTTGAACTCAAAATTCCATGTACTCTGGCTTGTTGTAAGGATAACAAAAATGCCCACCACAATCCTACCAGCATCTTTCCTGGGGCTAGCAGAAAGTAAAGGCAGCAAAGTTCTACATCATAGAATGTAGAAGACACGGTCATTTTAACTAGACTGCACTAATCTGCCATTATCTCTTGGGGCTTGATGGTTGGAAGTTCTGAAGGCATTCCTTTAAAAACTAATGGCGTGCTTTAAAAAAGATTAAAATGTAGGTATTTGGTCCTTTAGGTCTGGTGTGTAATGATGTCCAGACTTTCCAAGGGTATTAGCAATTCCTTTTTGTCACCTCCCAAAGAGCTGGTAACATTTTGCTCTGTGCCCTCAGCTTTCACAGACCTGCTTTTGCTGGGAGGAGCAGACCTTCAAACACCTCGCCACGATGTTTCCACTGACCACAGGAATTACTGTATCAATGGTTAAAATTTTGAGGTGATTTTCTTAAATCGTCTCTCTTTGAAAATCTATTTTATTTTATTTTATTCCCTCACTACTTGAACGATTATCTTTGTTCCTTACTTTTTTCAGCACTGTACTGGGTGTCTGCACCCAGTGTTGGCAGTGGGGGCTGGAGAGGCCTCTGTCAGGCGAGGCCTGGGCTGCCCCCAGCCAGACACAGCCGGTTCCCCAACCGCCCCACTGCGGGGCACCGCCAAGCCTGACAGCGATGCTGGTGGCACCCCTGGGAAAGTCTATCAGAGACAAGGAAAAATGCTGCCCGGGAGCAAAGGGAAAAGGTGTGAGAAGCGGCCCTGGGAGCACCAGGGCCAGCGTAGGAGGAGGGGAGGAGGTGCTGCAGGCCCAGAGCAGGGGTTCCCCATCAGCCTGTGGGGAGACCATGGGGGAGCAGGTGGATATTTCCTGAAGGAGCTATGGACTGTGGAGGGGCCCAGATGGGAGCAGGTTCCCCTAACAGGAACTGCAGCCCATGAAGGAGCCACGTAGGAGCAGGTTTATGCTGAAGGACTGCAGTCTGCAGGGACCACAACCCCACATTCCCTACATCCCCCAGCCAAGGTCAGCCCACCGTGAGAAGCTACATGCCAGAGAATTGCATGCTTTGTTTCTTCTGTAGGCTGTATTCCAGTGAGAAAAGGCAATGAATGAAATTGTAGACGGTCATATCAGAGTGTCAGTAGTGCATTATGAAATGGGGTCTCTTCTTCTTCATAGGACAATGGAGACAAGGCTTTTTACAGGTTGTCCTGGTTTCGGCTGAGATAGTTAATTTTTTTTGTAGCAGCTGGTATAGTGCTGTGGTTTGGATTTAGTATTACAATAACATTGATAACACACTGATGTTTTTAGTTGTTGCTAAGTAGTTGTAGTGTCTACACTAAGCCAAGGACTTCCCAGCTTCTCACACCCTGCCAGGTGCACAAGAAGCCGAAGAGCACAGCCAGGACAGCTGACCCAGACTGGCCAAAGGGATGTTCCCTACCACAGAACGCCATGCTCCAGATAGAACTGGGGAAGCTAGCCGGAAGCTGCTTGGAAGCAGACAGGGCATCGGGTTTTGTTTTTTTCTGCATGCAGTGAGCAATTGCATTTGTGCATCACTTGTTTTATTGTTATTATCATTACTATTATTATTGTTCTTACTTCTATTATTATTGTTCTCTTTGTTTGTTATCCTATTAAACTGTCGTTATCTCAACCCATGAGTTTTTTCCCATTCTTCTCCCCATCCAGTGAATGATCTAATAATCAATTCTAGCACTTCTGTTTGTGAGTGCTTTGGTGTTATGCATTGACACCCAAGAAAAATACAAGAACACACTTTAATCCCATTTTTGTTCTTCAAAAAAGTCTAAATGACCTGTCCAACAAGAAATCTGAATTACACATTTTCATCTCAGACTACTGTATGTTCAGTTTCTCCATTTTCTAACCAGAAGTTTTATTCTGTTCTATTTTTCTGGAAATAAGCCTTGATTTTCTGGAATTTGCAGACATTAAGCAAATAGTACTTCTAAAGTCTGAAAGTCCCAGGCCAGCAGTGACAAAGGTGTATGTAAGACTAAGCGCATGAACACTATGTCCTGCATTTGATGTGTGCGCACTTCAGGGATTTTTGCCCTCCTAACTATTGTCCAGGGAGTCCCCGATAAGGATATACAAGCTCTGTCCTCACTGAAGAAGATAAATATGAACAAGAGCAAAAAGGAATTGAACCAGAATCCCTCAAGTACTTCTGGGACTTCCTGACCCAAGCATGAAATAACCTGACAAGTAAAAGAGTTGTGCTCCTGATGTTGACATTAACCTCTACAATTCAAAAGAAAGAGGACATTTCAGTGCAAGATTCTGATGCAGATTCAAGCTTTTGAAAACACAATACATAAACAGAGTCTCATTACCTGAAATTAAAGCAGTTCTAAGAGGGTGATTAAGTATCTGGAGCTTGACCTCTTATACAGGTGCATCTTTTCAGGATGAGTATTATCCTGCTTTGGTTTCAAGGACAGAGTGCCTTAAAGAGGAAGCCCCCCTCAACTCATCCAACTTAGTCTCCATTCTTAGCTGCACCATTGGCCCTTTATATTATGGAGGCTACCTTGTGAAAAGCTAGCTAGGATGAACAAAGTATTTTTGAGGTCAGTTTTGGAGTGTGGCACCTGTCAGACTATTAGAGTTTTGATGCCAATTTCTGTTACAATGCCCAATATTGACTCAGTGTGTCCTTGTACTTCCTTATGTTTATAAGCTTTTAAGTTCCTATTATATGAGCAAAATGCATGATTGTTGATGGTGGGGTTTTATCTGTTATCTCATTCCTAATTCTGTTCTGGTCCATTATTTTATGTTGTTTACCCTGTTATGCAATTCCTGTTCAAACAGGACCTAACAGAGGAGGACCGACATTCTCAATGCCAGGAAAATACCAATGAAACAGTGAGCAGCAACTCATCTCCCAGATAGATGCAAGATGATGCTTTCAAATCACAAATAAGAAGGGTATGGTTACTCTTTTCAATCAATATTTGTATTTCATGAAGAGCAGTTATTATAGTACTTTACTTTTTTTTCAGTGAAAGAAAGATAGTGACAGAGAAGACATAAAAATTATGGATAAGTAGTTTAACGTCTCAGCAAAATAAACTGATTGTGATTCTTGGCCTAGTAACTTGGACAGTGAATACTAATAAATCTGGAATCCTTACTTGCAGATTCCAGCTTAATCAATTCATTTTCTAAAGATAAATAAAATTTTAAGTACTATTTCTAAACCTATGAACAAATGGTCACCATCAGAGAAATCTCCTGGGAAGCTGCCTTTTTCATGTGATTTGATATGCAATTGTAAAAAGATATGCAAAGATTTCTCCAGTTATTCTTTACACTGAAGCTTGAGTAGATCTGTCACATAAAAGTCTGTTATATATTAAGGTAAGCTCTTCAGATTTTTGAGCATTTTTATTGGTGGAGTTTTGGGGTTTTTTCTGGGGTTTTTTTTTTGTTGTTTTCATTTCGCTTGGGCTTTTTTTGGGGGGGGGCAGGGGGGAGCGTTGGATGTTTACAATGTGATAAATAGTTTGTACAAATTCTTTTGCTAGCCTAGGTAATAATTCAAGAAATCCATTCCCCTGTGGCAAACATGTCAACTTCAGAATTATTATAATTTATCATCTAGCAGCATTTTAGAAAGTGGGTTTTGATGTCTGATATGTGAACATTTGTGCATCTACTTTTAAGACTTTGGAAGTGAGAAAATTCAGGAATGTAAAAGCACAAAGCACTAGCTATACTACAAAAAAAAAGCACTCTCAGCTTTTGTACTGGATCTCCGAGAAGAACAAAAGTAACCAGAGACATTAAAATTGTTCAATGTCTATGAACTGTTTATTGAAGTGCAACCAACTGTTGATTTTTTCACTATGAACACTTTAGTAAAGAGAAATAAAGCAAAACTAATTGATTTTCATCACGAAGACCACAAACCAAGCATGACTTCCTGGGTCTTAACAGAGCACTGCTTATATTCCATTCAATCCCTAAAACTTAAAAAAAAAAACCCTAAAACTGATTAGTAAAACAAATGAGAGATCAGCAATAAGACCAACAAACCAACCAATGGACCACCTCACCAAAACACCAACAAAATATTCCATAGCTTTGGAAAAAAATTCTACCAACTTTTAGTCCAGAAGTCATATTCCACTCTAATGTATGATTGACATAAGGAAACTATTTGTCCAAAAGCAGAACAAGCATTCTAGAAAAATACAAATGAAATGAAAACTAATTCAACAGCTGCAATGAACTGACTAGACAATAAGGATTCTTTTATTTCCAGAGCACTTTTGAGACATTGCCAGGTAGACCTGAAAAATTTAAAGTAAACATGACTTATGAAAAATCAATAGATTCAGTACTTTTTAATCAAAAAAGAGAAGGAAAAAAAGGTATAAGAGTCTAAGAACTTTCATTTGAATTTGTGGTTTCATTTCATAATCGTCTTTAAACATCAGAATTTGGCCCTCTAAACATAATTCAAGAAGGCATATAGGGTACTTTTTGATATAAATTGAATCTGCTACAAATAACTGACAATTTTACAGTTTGGGAAAAAAAGGACAGCAGCAAAGTTACTGAGCTATTGTTTCTATTAGGGATAAAAATGCACTAAGGAAACTGCATATAATTGAGAAGATTTGATTTAAACTCAGAAGTTACACTTGCTTTGAAAGAGGATTTAGAGTACTTTCTCACTTTCTGTATGGATAGGCAGAAATGGCAAAGTGTAGACCTTCAGCAGCTTATTATTTTACGCTATATAGAAACAATTCAGCCCACAAGTCCTTCAGAAAGCTAAAGATTGCCAAAATGGGAATCTGGGAAATACCTCAGCACTTAATAGTTAGCGTAAGGCCCTGTAAGAAATTTAAAATTATCTGTAAATGGAGTTAAACACATCTGAATCACTTGTTCGCAGTTTGATGTAAGATTCCTTCCCTTTTGAATAAGCTCTTACCAACTAATGTTTATTATTTTACTTCTTGTTATCAATCACTTGTCACAATCACAAGCTCCAACAGAAAATTATCATTCCACACTACCTAAAAGCACTTTAATGAGGAGCATAAGCAATCCAGATTTCTCTGGCCCATTTTTACAGTACAGGCCTGCTGTGCTCTGTCTAGGGCACAAAGATGCTTGTCTGGAAGCATCAGAAGAAATAGAACGTTAATGTTTACTGAGTGTAATTACCAATTGTGCATAGTTCAACAGAAACTCATTTTCCCTTGACTTTCAAAGTAGGTATCACATCACCAGCACACACTGTTGTTAGCTAATTATTCAAAAAAACATGCTGTAAAAGCTGCTGCATTTCCTGGGCAGCATAGTGTGCAGTTTTATAATCGATTCTCTCTGATACAGGCACCATTGCCCCATTTGGGTTAAGTCTACAGTGGGTTTAGCCACTGACTTTAGAACATGATAATAAACACATACCAACCTCCAGGCATGTTATCACAATTTCTAAAATCGGGTACTGGATATAACAAACAAGACATCTCTGACTTTGGGGATGCATGGTTTATTTCTAGGCTTTGACAAAAAGCAAGGCCAAATTGTGTCAAATAGCATACAAGGACTTTCAAAAGAGTAGTAGATATGGCAAGTTGTAGGAGCAAGACTTTTCTAATAACATGAGAGATGAAAAAAAACAAAAATCAGCACATTGTTTTAAAAACAAACAAAAAAGAACAGTTTCATTTCATTGCCATCGTAGAGATTCACTGCTTTTGCACCAGTCCTGCTCCTCATATACGCCCCATACATATGCACAAAACTTATGGCAGAGAAATGAACCATTACTTCTTGACTTTTGTTTTCACCCCAAATTGCCTTCATTTGGCGCTGTTTGCTTACAGTAAGACTAGCAAATAGTCCACCTGCACACATAGATACCACAAAACACTTCACCTCGCCAAAAATTTACTCAGAATCAATTAGCATACTTTCCATAAGAAAAACCATCATTTTTCAAATAGTAAAATTTTCTCAACATTCAGATGATTCAGCTTAATATGTTTGCAACCAATGATTAGGTAAGGTTTTTTTCCTAAATCCTTTTTCCATCCATCACGACTTCAATAAAATTCAAAGTTATGAGGATATTTTCTAGAAATATTTAGTGAAACTGTATTAAAACAGGTGAAGATGATCTTAGACTTTATTGGCAGGCTACCAGGAAGAAAAAATTATAACCAGAACATTGTTATCTCAACTACTGTGAATATAACTTCTCTAAAGTCAAATGACCTTCCCGTATGTCCTCTTCTTCAATCTGAAACACTACATAATTCTGTGTAACAACATCTGCTTGATTTAGACCTGGCCTGGACCTCTGAGCTCAGGTTGACAGGGAAAAGCTATTCCCATCACCACAAAACCATATTCATATCTCAGAATACTGTCAAGCCCTCCTGTCAGATCTAATCCTTCAGTGGATTTCAGAAATACAGGAATTTTAAAAACGGATCTCTTCTTAGGGAAGAACATGCTCCATGTGCATGTTCTATATTGGAGACCTACCCACTGCCTCCTGATTTTCCTCTGCTTCTGTGCTGCACACTGGGCAAATGTTTCCCTGTGCTTATTTTTCAAGTGGCTTCTTAGAGCAGAGTAGATATTCCCTTGAGTGTATTTTCTTTCTTTACCATCACTCTTTTCTATACAAACAACAGATTGCTCTGCTACTGCCCTTTAAATTTAGAGAAGAAAAATCCCACACCACAGATGTCTGGTGATGGGAGAAAGGTTGCTGCTTCTGCAAACTTACTGGGGAAGTCAAATAACTCCAGTATTGTCCCTCTTCAGAGGATACAGACTTTGAATTTTCCTCTCATCCTGATCATGGTTCTCAGTATATGATTTACAGACCGTTGTTGGAATGCAAAATCATCCTAAACACTGCTGAGCTAGTCTGCAAATTTTCATATCCTATTTTTATTAACAGTGCAGTCATAATATTGCATAATTGCCTAGAAGGATTGAGAATTACTGGGGTTGAGCTTACCATAGAATTGTACTAGTTGCTTAGGAAAATGATGATAGACTAATCAAAAATAAGAGTGGTTTCAGTGCATACAGCACAAATTGCATTGTCTAGACTTAGTTTCATTATTCATTTTTTTGTTAAAAAAAAAAAAATAATCTACTGTTTCAGAGAAGCAGAAACATCATCTGAGCAAATAAAATTAAGGTTGCTTGCATCCCTGACAAGAACACGAAGAGTGAAATACTTGGAGACATAGTAAACTGGAACTGTAAAGAGAACTTCTAATAAGGCTATGGAGGCCATATAATATCTAAAATTTTCTAAGTTCTGCTATTTCAAAATGTTAATTAAAAAGTAAAAAAAAAAAAAAAAAAAACCAAACCAAAAAAAAAAAGAAAAAGAAAGAAAAATCCTTAGGAGAAGCATCTAAAAAAGTTTGTTCACACGGGAAACTTCCACCATTGTAAGCTGGAGCAAAAAACTAAAATGTTACAGTTAAACTACTTCCACAGTGACATAAACTGGAAAAGAAATTACTTCATAAATGTCAGTACTGCCAGTTAGACGGGTTCAAGATGTCTGTACACACACATAGTACCCTAAATAAAAGTATCCTTAAGGAGAAGCTTAAGCATACTCATACATACCAGAAGACACAGACACCCTAGGTCTCAACAACTAAATAAAATTAGTGAAGGGAATTATGGGGAGGAATCTGCTTTTATTGCTGAAATATTAAACTTTTTTTTCCATATTACTGAACAAGCATGGATAAAAAGGCAGTAGTTCTGCACAACCAAATGAGCCACACCCTCGAGCAACCAACCAAAAAAGGCCCATATTTCCAGAATTTACTTGGATACTTCCCCCCACCCCATCTGGTGAACCTTGTGTTTTTCTGTTCAATTTTTGAAAAATTATTTCAGAAACATCTTTTCTATCCTGAGAAAAACCTCTCTCTTCCTCCCACAACCCTCCTCAACAGAATAAAATAAAATAAAATAAAAATAATAATGTAATATAATAGATAATAAAACCAAGAAAAAATAAAGTTGATCTTTTAAAATATTCTCCATTATTTCCACAGTTTCTATTGTAAATCAAAGTAAAATTAGATCCTAGATTGCAAATATTTTTAATTTTATGTTTCCAAAATCAGTTCTTTCAACCATTTCAAGGTTGGGATTTTTTGTTTTGTTTTGTTTCTGGATTTACAGCTATTCTAAAGATCAGTAATTTCCCAAAGATTTCAGTTAAACTAAAACCAATCCCTCGCCCTCCCCCAAACCTGTTGCACAGAGAGCCATAAGGCTTTAAAGATGTAAAAAAGAAACAAATAGAAAATAATCTGATTAATTGCAGTGGAGGAAAGGGGCAGCACAGAAATAAAATTTTCACTATTAAAAAATTAAAATACATATATCAGAGTACTAGAATATAGTTCAATTACACGGGCCGACAGTTATACATATAGAGAAGCCTGCAGGCTTGTGAAAAATTAGGTGGGGTTAAGCAATTTTGGTACAATGCTGTAACATATGGTGACTTATGTCAACATATCAATGATCTCATTGAATTTTAAGGATTTATTTACTAGCACAAATCAAAGTTAATTTTAACTCTACTAACAGAAATCTAGAAATCTGAAAAACACTTTTCATATGGCTTCTCTGCAGATTTAAAACAATCTCTCTGGAAGTCACTTTTGACGCTATGTCTCTTGAGCAAATAGTTCTTATTTCTCTCCAATAACAATTCCAAACAACTTCTGAAAGAATGCATCCTCTACAGAAAAGCAGGATTTATACTTGCATACCTCTATTCACCTTAACCCTCTTTTGGGGTTTAGGAGAAAATATGTTATATGAGAAATATAAGTCATCAGATTTCTGTCACTTGACATAGGACTTCCACCACTGTTGCTCAGCAGTCCATCCAAAAGCATTTTATACAGACATTGCTCAGGGCTCAGTTCAAAGCAGCCATATAAACAAAAAACCTTCTGGCACAGAAGCATCTGCTATTAAAGATAGAATCTGAGATTCGCAGAGGATGCTAATAGTATGCTATGTGCTTTTTTCAAATGTATACAAGGAGACATTTTTAGCTGCAGATTCCTCAGAATCACGTTAACCATAACTTAATTGTTGGGGTTTTTTTTGGCTGAACCACACCAGTCTTCCCTGCCTTCTTTTCCCCCATCCAAGTTAACTTGCTCTAAAAGTTCGCTCATCCTAAGCGTGGAGATTAAAATTCAGTGTAACAAATACAAAGAAGAAATCTGCAAGAAGTGACAGAATAGCCTGGAGAGCCAGCTGCCTCTTGAAAATCACAGAATTGAGAAGAATTTTCTCAAACTGCAGAATTTCTCATTGATGTCAGTTTTTCTGTCCCTGCAAAGTCCAAAGATCATATATTTTCAGGGTGAGATACAGAGCAGGTATTCTCCTGCTTGTCGAAACACCTTCCAGACAACACAGCTGTCTGTGTGCAGAAGCACTAGCACCTTGAGAAGGAAAGCTGACTCGCATCTGCAGATACCATTAACCAGTATCCAGCAGGCAAGAAGAGTGAAGCACAGACCTATTCTACAGTCTTGAACAACTTTTTTTTTTTTTCCTGGAGTATTCTTCTTTAAATTCTTAGCATTTGTTTCTATCATAATCTATTCTTCAAGAATACATTTAAGTATTTGCCAATGTACAGACATGCACAGTTTAGTAGTCAAGAAAAATGTTAGATTGACTGTTCTGGAGGTGTAACATCCCCGGCCACAAAATAGATAGTTAAAAAAAAAAAATCAGAAGGGTGAATCTCCTGATTATTTTGCCAGTGAACATTAAACCTGTTCCAATATAAAATCATCAAGCAGTGAAAACAAGCCATATTTCAGTTTAGACTAATACTATTTAGTCATTAATTTCCCCTCAAAGACAAAAATATAACAACATCAATTTGTGCCCAAAACTTAACAACTCTACTTGTGACCTGAAGCTGTTAAGACCAAAGAAAACGTCAGTCGATGCCAACTATGAGACACAACTGGCTTTGGTCACCTTAAACATATATACCCAGAGCCAAGTACTTTAGTATCTAAGAATCATATTTGAGTCCTCTTAAATTAATATGTTTTCATGTGATTTAAATCAGTTTCTTAGAAAAATAATTTCCCTGCTTACTTCCCTTCCCCCTCTCTGTGTTTTTACATGTGATTCCAGCTTCATGAAGGAAGATGACTGAATAAACTTTACATACATATTGCTACGCATTGCAGAACGTCAAGCATCCCTTTGTTACAATACTACTACATGTTTCTTGCCCAGACATTTTTTTTTTTTTTTTACCCTAAAATACCTCATAAACAGTTAATCCAATAAAACAGTAGTGAAATACTGAAAGGTTCAATTGTTTCCAGAAGTTTCAACTATTTCATTGCCAACACATTTCTGCTTTGGTTCATCAAAAGCACTGAGTAGCCTGCCAGAAACAGCTGCGAATTTGACAGGAAGGAGATGCTCCAGGAAGACTGTTTCAAATCCCAAAAAGGAGGGAGTAAGCACTTGAATTTTGTAATTATTTTCCTCTAGTTCTAAAACTAGTCTCTTCCTGTTTTTCAGAGATTTTTTCATAATGCCTCTCCTTCTCTAGAAGTCAATGGCTTAGTCGATTTGCAATTTCAACACCCTTAACAGCCATTGACTTTTTCAAAAAACAAAAGCTTATTTAAACCTCTGGCTATGATTTCTCAAACTAGTAAAATTGTGGTCAGCAGCCCACACCACAAAAATAGCTTTTCTGCTTCCTTACCCTCTAACCACTCGGTGATCACAAGTCTGCCGACCCTGCTATCTTCCTTTGCCTCTCTGTTCTCACAGAAATGTTGGGTCAGGAAGTTAAAAAATATAAGAATTTTCTTTTTTATCATCAGTCATTGTATACCTCTGGGATTTAAGGGACGTTAGCTACAAGCCATACTTTCACTACAGAGAAAGAGAGAAGGAAGACGTCAGAAACAGATGAAGTGATAGAATAAAAGCCAGTAAAGTGCTTTGATGACAAAGGTTATGCAAGCGTGAAGAAACACTCTTACACTTCTCATCAGTAGGGAGGAAAGGACTTTGAAGCACAATTTAATGGCCAAACAGAAGTCATGAACTGACTGAAACTTTCAGTTTGGATACAAAGTACAACAGTGATAAAATACACAATTCTACCATATATCACACCCTGGACAATTCTGATGTGCATAAAAAAGAATCTGATAAAGCAGCAGACCTTTTAAAACATGCAATTTTCATGCCCCAACCTCAAACGTGCAGCTATTCAACTCTGAATACCCTACAACATTTTTCTCCAGAGAAGGTAGGCTCTGCTGTACATTTTACAGATTCATAAGCAAGAACAAATCCAGCACCAAAAAACACACAATACATGCCAGATTAGCAGATTCAGAAGACAAAACAAAAACCAAAGGAGTATTGTAAATATATCAAAAATTGATACTAGGATATTTTTAAACCACTTAAAATTAACAAGGCATTCTTTATCCTGCTGTATGTCTCTAAAGGGAAATTTAAAAAATGGAGAGCATGCCGAATACTGTAAACTACATTTAAATTAGATATCTTACGCTATGTATTTTTCAAAATATTCACTAGGAAAACCCTGTTTCTTGTTAAAACCAGAATTATTCAGATCTATTTTCTTTAAGATATGACACTAGGCCACCGCTCGCTATCTCACTTTTCCTTCTGGGACAGCATATTCTCTGCTCCTGTATCGTACACATTCAGCAGTGCATATGAGACTCATGTGATGGCTCCCCCACCTCGTGCTATAAGAGCCCTTTTGCAGAGCTCCATGTGCGAGATGGAGGCAGAAGAAAAACATGCTTAGCCCCATCTCAGTTGCATCCATGTATAATCCTGTCTGCCTGAGACCATACAGGCTAGAGAGACCCTCCAGAATAAAGCCTAAAGTTGTCAGCAAGACTTGTTCCATCAGTCTCCGAACCACCCCTTAAGCAGCGAGGTTGTCAGAAACTGCTGATGAAATCCTTTCCCCCATTTAATGAACATGGAAAAGAGTAGATGGAAAATAACGCATGGAAGCCACTAAATCAAACACATAATTTGCTTAGCCACAGCACAGCAATGAAAAGTTTTGAATACATAGACATGTATATAAATATAAATAATGGAAGAAAAAGGACCTTTAAATCATCCATAAAGTTCAATCTCTGCTCCTGTTTTCTAGAGCCTAGTTTATAAATCTAATATTTAAATTTCAAGCAACTCCCCTTCCACAGAAAGGAAACAGATCATGTAAAACAAAAAACCCAATAAAACACCACCACCAAACCCCAACCAAGTAACATCAAAACCAAAACAGGTTGTTAAAGCAATTTTTGTCTCCAATATTTTTTGTTTCCTTTAATTTTATGGTTGGAGTAGATTTTTCTGTCATAGATAGGTCACGTTTCTAGAAATATAATGGGCTCTCCAGGTAAAAATGATTTTTAGTCCTAAACAAAGTTACATAAAAATCAAATTAAGATTATATTAACTTCTCTCCCAAATTATCCCATGAAATAATTTTGATAGATTTTGATAAATTTTTAAGTAATGTTTACTTCTGAAATGTAGCAATGGCTTATGACATTTCTTTGATCTATACTGAATTTTATCTATTTTTATTGTACTATAGAATGCACCTGGTTCATATATTGACATCTTTTGATGTACTGAAGTCTTCATATAATTTTTGTTATGATTCATACTTTAAAAAAATGGATAAACAAACATATGGAGAATATTTATATACTGTGTGCAGCAGATCACAGGTATATTCAGTCAGTTGTTCATGAATAATAGAGAACAGAATTCTGATTGAAAACAACTTTTCATGTGACTGCACGCATCTGAAACTAACATTACTTGTACCAGTAACCCCTGTTCTCAGCGATATCCAGTCTGTATGTAAATTCTCATGTAGGTACACTCATTCCCTAACGCATGTGTCTTCAAAGTTTTGCAGGCATACAAGATACACTTTTCTCCCTTCCTCCAGCACAAGAAACGTAAAAGGGACCACATCCACTGGCATTTCCATTTCTCCTCTGAAAGAGGCAGGGAAAGCCTAAGTGTCAGCTATAGGTCTCAGAGAATAGGAGTGACAGATAAGCAGGATTTCCTTCTTCCAGGTAGAGTCCAGGTCTATGCTTTCACCCTGCAACATACACAGTTGCTCTTCACAGTGTACATACAGCCCCTTTCCTGTAGAGAAGTCTTGCCCAAAGTTCAACAGCACTTTGAAGGGGACCACTCCTTTGCAGATCGCTAGACCTAAGCCAGAAGAGTGTCCAGGTGAGCTTCTCATTCACAAAGGAAGCATCTGTGTCAAAGAATTTTGTTGGCAGAGATGATTAAAAAGATCTCTGGCAATGCCTGCTCATTTGAGTCACCAGGGAAACGAATCCTTGATGGCTGCAGTCAACTCAAACAGAGCTCTTGCATTAGACTTCCGTGAGGCTTGAATGAATGACAATAATGGCAGTTCTCAAATAAGTGGCCATCACCAGGGCTGTACAAATATCTGGAACATGGGTGAGAAAATGGGCTATGAATCTCAGAAGTAGCACAAGGACAGAAGGCATCCGTCTGAGAAGCTTGTAAGATTCAAAGAGAAAAAGAAACTGTGTCAACAGCTTCACGCAGCAAGAAAACTCAAGAGGCTGGGCAGAACTGAAGTGGTGGTAGATGTGTTTCCCCTTTTACGGCACACATCAGGGTAACAGAGGGAAAGGGAGACTTCCTAGTCTCCCAAAAGAGCATGCACGTGTATCCCCTGGGAGAACGCACAGACTTTGAAAAATTGTGACATAGCGGTTAAAAGATCAACACGGAACTATTACTAGATTATGCTAGCATATGCACTTACACAAAATTCTATACATCATATTTAAACGTGCTACAAAGAATTTAAAACTGAAATCTTAAACCACGTGCCATACTAAATTTTAATGCAGCTTAATAACAGAGCCTACAGCAAAGACTTTTTCATACCTTCGCATAGTATCTTTTAAAGTATACAAAAAAAGAACGTAGTAAAGTTCTACAGGGTTTATCGCCACTTTTATGACCTGATGTTATTTTCAATTGTGTTACCAAAGCTGCTGCTTCTCCTCCCCCCTTTCTTGGTTAAATAATTAGTTACCATGGAAACAAATACAATTCTGGTACGGACACCGATTTGTGACATGAACTTTAATGTGAAATGTCTCCTCTTTCTGTAGATACATGGGGACAGCGGTGACCATGAAATATACTTCATGTTATAAACAGCTTCACCCTGTTTGCGATGACAAAGAATATTAACTTTGGCTAACATTGCAAAGCTGTGCAAATAATAAAACAAGAAAAAGAAATTACGCTTATTTTTCTTATTTTAATGGAAACGGGCTTAGATTATATTGAGCAAGTATTTCATCTCCCTTAATTTACAGCTATTTTAACAAACAAATCAATTTTGAAAAGCGACTCACAATCAAACCTACAAAGAAGGAATCGGGGATCTCTTGGATCTCCAAAGACAACAGACTACTTGGCTTTTTCATTTCAACTACTTCATAAAACCTGTCTGGCTGGTGAAAAGAAGTTGTCTATAATGCCACCTCAGGAGACTTTGTTTTAAGTGAGCAATCAGAGCTCTTTCATCAACTCCTCTCACTTGAAGATATAAATGGCCCTCAGAAATATGGGGTGCAGAAGCACTCATGTCAACATTTACCCTCACAGGTATTCCTATGCAAATAACTGCATACTACTAGATGTATGATAGATAGTCCCCTGAGTAAGAATGTGCAAGCCTACCCCTTAATTAGAACATAGCTTCCTGTCATTTAAAAAACTATTTCATATGCAGATACAGTAAGAGACATCTAAATGAAATCACTTATTCCTGCAATTATTTCAGCATGAAAAGGAATGTCAAAGTATGAAACTATGACTGAAAACTGACATGACTTTAAGGTTGTAAATACTACCCTGTATTTTCAGAATTCTAACCGCATAAATACACTACATAATTTACTTCTTTTGGCAAGGGAAGGGAAAGAGAGATAATGATTGGGAAGGTATGAAAGAATACGGCAATGAGAACAACAACAATAATGTTTTGGGTGAATTTTGCATAAGATCGCTTTAAAATATTTAAAGCCTCACAATTTTGGGTAGCTTTCTCAGGCTTACCATTTCTATCTTCCAATGCTTCGTTTCACGTTAGCTTGAATTATCAAGTCAATTAGAGCATTTTTCCTGTAACCTGTGTATATGGATAAACTGGGAAAAGAAGAAGGAAGTCAACCATATATTTTTTTAAAAAGCACAAGTCCTACTGTTTCTTCAACATATTTCTTCAGAAGCTAAGAAAGTGAATTTCCCTAAAGGAACTAGAGACGGAGGAAATGCTGTGATATCCCATAGTGATACAAGAACAAGATAAATGTGTGCATGGATTGGAGATCCTAAACAAATTCTCATATGATTCTTCTTAAAATAATGCTTTTAGAAGAGCTTAGTCACTCAGAACCACACTTCTATCTTAGCTTGATTAAAACGTAGGGAATAATGAAATATATTTCTTTTCAGACATTTGATTATGGCTACAGCATTTCCCATGAATACGTTCCTTGAAGATCTATGTTTGTTCTATGTTATCATGTAAATCCCAACATATTAGACTTTCTCAGCTGGTGATACCCATAAGCTCATTAATGAAGAGGATCATGGATGACACACACTTTAGCAAGCTCCCTTTTCTCCCCGTTGTTCCTATTGCCAATAGTTAAAAATCTGCTTTCCCTTCCACTCTGGGCATTAAGTATGCATTATACAATTCATCCAAATACTCATACCTATCTATACAATACTTCACTGAACCTTGTTGTAAGGGCCGCCAGCCTTCCATGAAAGAGTAAGGCGACACTCACCCACACCTGGTTATCTCTGCCATTTCCTTTCTAAGAGACAGTATCATAAACTGGGGAATGAACTATTAAGACAGCTCAAGCATCCCTGCCACTGCATTAGAAAGAAGATACCTGGAAGTTGCATAAGGCAGAGTGGGAAGAACGTGCCAGCCTGCCAGCAAAACAGTAAGAGACAGGCAGAGAGAAACATTAATACGCAGAAGATCAATGGCTGCACATCATCTTAACCAGTAGGAAGAAATCCTCTGTCATAGACTGTCACACAACAGGGGTTGGGAAATGTGAATTATTTTCTTTACATGGTATGAGTAATTATCCAAAATGTGTGGCCTTATGCAAATTACAAGAAAACAGATATTAGAACTAATTGTTTTGCTAAAGTACTGGGCACAGTAAAACCTTTGACTTATCTATCCAGACAAATCCATAATGAAACTTTCAAATCAAGACTGATTTTTGCAGCACTGTAAATTATATTGGTCCTTACTCCTTCAGCAATCAACCAACAATTAAGAAGATCAAATGTGTAAGTTAGTACATACTAGCAATGACAGGACTAAATACACAGTATATGGTTGTTAAAATGCAAGCACTTAAACAACAGCAGCTCAAAAAGTTTTTGTTCTTTAACAAAGTTACTGATGTTCAGCTGAAGCCCATTTTATTTTTGCATATGATCCTTGCCCTGAAATGTGACCGTCACATTTCAACAGGGTGATTATTTCAGCTCCTCTCTCAATCATTTGGTTACATTCACAGTGTAACTGCATTCAAATTATGATCAGGATGAACTTGTTAATGGGATAATAATATCACGAGTGACTACCTATCCATGCCCTGATGCCTATCTCAGACCTGCAGCCTAACAGAGTAAAGGTTTTTAGAGACACTACAAAAATATCTTTAACTATTCAACACAAACTGTCTCCAGATGTTGTTAGAAGGGCATTATAGATTTTTTGCCTGCTTGTCTAAGAAAGGACAGCTGACAATCACACCGTGAAGTGCAAATTGGCAGTTCAAGCACCCATGACACTGTTGGATGTCAGTCATACTTGATAACTTTTGAGTTGATTGACCAATTATAACCAATATGACAAAAGCACAGCAGCTTCACAGACCATTAAATTCCTGATTGGGGGAGCGGGGGAGGATGTGGAAGGAAGGGGGCAGGGAAGGAACAGGGAATTAGGAGAGTGATAGAGATATAATATCAAAATTAGTGCACCTTGCCACAGGAAAGACTTCCGTGTCAGCTCAATCGTTCTCTCTTCAACCAATCAACAACGAATTAACTGGAATTCATTACAGTGTCTGCTATATTTTATTCAGCTAGAACATGGGAAGTGTTTGAGAATGCTGTGGAAGAAGTAGCAATCGGAGGTGGGAAGAAACACATGAGTCTGTTAAGAGTTCAGGAGAACTCAGAAAATAAGGAATAAGGTGCTGAAGTGTAAGAGAATAACGTAAAAACTGCAGGAAGCCGAAGTCTATTAGTTCTCCTTAGGCACAAATAAATTTTGTAACCACCTGCCCGCCACGCACTCCAAGATGTTTGACAGCTATTTTCTTCTAATAGAGAAAATCCTCTATGGAACCACATTAAAAGCAGTATTTTCAAAACTAAGTCACAGAGTAAAAATATGCTGATAAACGATGCAGACATACGCCATCATTATCTGTCACATGCCTATCTCATTGTTTCAGAATTCCATCATCTATCACTTAATACCATGCTCTGCTAATCATCACTCTCATAGAGTGACCAAGTTCAATGGGCAGCAAAACAATTTTTCCCCTCAAGACTTAGTGCAATAAAGAGAGAATATGTGCAAGGACTTACAAAATATACAAATTTGTACAAAGAGAGACAATATATACAGTAAGGAGGACAGAATCATCAGGTTCAGCATTCGGAGCAGATACTGGTATTTCAGAGGCCAAAAAGCCACCTCACCTACAAGACTGTATGCTTGATCATTCCTTTCCAACCCCCCATGTTTATTGTCAATCAATTTGTATTTCTCTGAGGAAGGCAACGATGATAACAATGAAAATGTAACTATTTGGGAAGACACAGCAAGAATGCTTATGCTAATGGCTTAGCATCTCATTAATCAAGTGGATGAGATATTTCGGAACAACGAAGGCTACACGACAGCCCTACCAATACTACTTTCCCCTAGAAAAAAAAACCACCAACTAAAACAAAACCAGGAGATGGAAAGGCGGGAACAGACCTCCTAGCACGTGCTTAGGCCTCCACACTGATCTATTTCTGAATACCTCCATGCGTGGGACCTCCTTTCCACGCTTCCCTTGACACTTGCTCTCTAAAAATTTTCAGATACTCCACAACTTGTGTTTACATTGCAGCGATGATATACCCCACAATGACTTCATTTCCATGCTGGATTAAGCTAGTTTATAAGGAGCTCAGTGGGGTAAATTTCCTTGGCAGGAATTTAGGTCAAATTCAGTTCTACCAAGTGTGCTCAGTACTTGTGTGTGAAATATTCATACATGGATGACGCATATATTTTGACACAAAGAGAACAGGCAAATATCTATGATCTGCCATCTTAAGTGGAGGAATAATAATTCCATTTCCTTTTGGACTATAGTCTGTTTGACAGCTCAAGCCTAGAATCCACAACACTTTGACACTAAGCCAAACTGTCACTCTGACATTTCTGTGTCTGAGAAATCCTGAATCTCACAGGTAAACTGTGAAAGCTGAAAAGCAGGGAGTGAAAGTGTGAGGCTCATAACTGCGACAGTAGACAAACTCTAAAGAGTCACTTTGTATGACCTCTTTGTTCTTATAACTGGGGGCAGCATAAAGCTGGGAAAATGGGAAGGAATAAAAATCCACAGAACTTTTTGCAGACAGAAGAAACATATGCTCTACATAGTAAAAAAAAATTACTCATATGTGGTAGACTAGATGAGCCAGACATTATTTAAAGTGAAATATACCCTTTAAATCTAGATAAAGAATGCAAGAAATACATTTATGTTGTCATTTTTATACACTGTTGAGCAGGCAAGAAGGAAGATATTACAAGTCTGAATTTTCTCAGCTGATTTTTCTTTCGTACTGGTAGGGAAGGAGAATGTATAGGGGCTTTCTTGGGGTCAAAAGAAGAACCAAGACCTGCTGACCTATGTAATTGCAATTTATTGATTTGAGGTGTTTATATCCTGGCAGCACATTTAATGCTGTTAACATTTACATAATCAGATATATCTCATTAAGATGACACTCACACTCTCAATATTCCCCATTTCTCAAAAAGAAAGAAAAAAAAGCCCTTCTAGTTTAATGTACACACTAGGAAAATTTTAGCACTTCAAAGGAGCTAACAAATGCAGCTCAAGAACACCACAAGCCTAGAAGAAAAATCACATGCCCCCTCAGAGCCCAAGTAAAGCTGAAGTTCCTCAGACAAAACAGAAGCACAAAAGCACATCTTATCTATAGTGACTCTTTATCACCTCATTTATTCAAAATCTTCCAGACACAAAATAGATTCTACTAAAAAGCAGAAGGGCTCAAGATAGTTACTGGAAGCATTAAGGACAAGCACTGCAGGAGATGTGTTTTGTCAGGTCAATTAATGCACTAAGAAAACAAGTACAGGAAAACACAGCAAATCAGAAACTGGATTAAATGTTTAATTTAAGCTATTTGTAAGCATAAATCTGTGCATTATATGAAATCAGGGAATACGCCCAAACTAATCAATTACTATTTTATAGCATTTATACAGCATTTTATACTGGTATAGGACCTTTCACCTAAGAATATCCAGATGTTCAAAAAGGAAGGAAAAGGTTTATTATCCTTTTATTAAATATAGATAAATTAGGCATTAAGTCACAAAACAAAGTCTGGCAACAGGGCAGTGAAAGAGTTAGAAACAGATTTCTACCCTGAATTTTTGATCTGCTATTCTTAAAATACAATGATTTTTCCTAAAAACTTTAAATAAAATTCTAAAACAGCTATACCTGGTTTAAACAAAAAAGGTAGTCTGATAGGAGTATACCACTTCCTAAAACTGTATTTTCTAGATTTCAATTCATAATCTCTTTTACCCCAAAAGGACAAGAGGCAACAAGCACAAATTAAGACACATGAAATTCCATCTAAACACATGAAAATACCTTCCGCCCCCCCCCCCTCCCCGCCCCCCATGTAAGAGTGGTCAAACACTGGAACAAGATTCCTAGAGACATATTCAGAAACCAATTGGGCATAGTCATAGGCAACATACTCTATCTGACCCTGTTTGAGCAGGGGAGTTGGACTTGATGATCTTAAGAGGTCTCTTCCAAGCTTAGTGACTCTGTGAAACTTGTGATAAAGCAGACATCAGTCATCCATTTATTACCATCTCTGACGTTTTTGGGCTGTGACCAATATATGGCATATATAATATGATGAATATAGTATCATGACTAAAAACTGCAGTTTCCTCAAAATTCCCAAGTGTCAAATCTTTCCAGAGTTGGATTCACTTAAACAAACAATGACCTCCATCCCAAGATGGACTCCTTTGTTCCAAGTACTTAATATTCTTCAATAACATATGCTTTTCAGTCCTCTGAAATCCACTCTGGGTCTCAGTTTTAGCCCAAAAGTACAGAGAAATTTAAGACCAATTTTGTAATCATACTTTGCACAGCCCATGCTTTGCATTTGCATAATCTTGTCCAAGTAATCTGCTACTTCCTACTGAAGATTTTGTATGCAGCGTTTGTACCTGAGTTGGCTTTCCACCATACAATCACCCAACCTTGAATTTTAAAACCAGTTTGTTCATGTAAGCAGTCTTATAATACACATTTTACAGGGGAGAGCTGTCAGGCATGGCAGAGCTGAGTAACAAGCTAAATCAGCGGTACAAATAGGAGCAGTAGAACTACCTGCTTCAACAGTTTAAATAATTGCATGATGGATGAGGAATAGAAGGAGGCATATTTTCCTTAAGAAGCCACGGAAGGTATCAGAAAAGACCAAAACCTGAAATTCTCAACTGATTAACAGAACTAGTCCAATTTCAGGATCCTCATCCTGCTATTCTTCTGTCCTTCAGCATAACCTAAAGACCGTCTCTAAAGCAGAGGAAAAATTCCATAGAAAAGTTCCAGGCTCATTAAATTCTTGGCCAGAAAGGACAGAAATACCCACGAGTGAGTGCTACTGGAGGAAGAACTTGAACTGGTGACCTCACATGAGCAGACATCTACTTTACCAATTCCCAGTGTGACAATTTACAATATGACCCAACCTGCTATTTCAGCAGCAGCAACCAAGAACCTTAACTTGCAAACAAATACATGTATCTTAATACACACAAGATACCTCAGACAGTTCAACATGCCTATACTCAAATGTATAAAATAAAAATATTTAACTGTGCCTGCAAGATCAGCCTCTGACTAAGCTCAGTATTTAATTTAAAATAACTTCAAGGAGTGAAGGTCACAACAAAATTTAGCAAAAGTCTGTTAATATTTTTCAGAGCTGAGTATTGTGTGAAGACACTCTGCTAGGCTGCCAAGCTGTGGAGCCAATTTGGATTATTAGGAGTTGATAAAGAGTGACGTTTTGTGTTCAGGAAGCATATGACAGGAACTGCCATGCACCTTGTCACACTGCAGAGACTACAACTGCTGATGATGCTGAAAAAACTGATTGAAACTGTTCCCAGACACATATATACACCACACACACACAAAAAAAATCCACAGTAATGTCTTCAAATCAAAAGGTTACTATAAAAAGAACTATGTATTAGTGGTCTCAAGATTTTAAGACCTGCATATTTTATTCACTGAAGAAAAAGGTAAAATAGAAACTGCTCACATGCTATGCCCTTCCTCAGTTTGCTTGGAAATACTATACAGATTTCTTTTCTAGCTCTCATGGAAACAAGCTCTGTATCGTGAAATGACATTTGGCACTGGACAGAAATGCAGACATTGAGTAGAATACACACATGGTTAGTACAAGTAATAATTGCAACTATTTCAGTTTATAGCTAGCTATACACAAATAACTAGTCCCATGCTCTGAAACATGACAGCATCCAGAAAACAAACACACAAAACAGCTCAGAAAGTATACAATATGTGTTTCAGCCTCTTATTTTCATCATAGCTCAAGACAATTCAGAATTTCCTGTATTTAAACACAAACATCTGATTCCAAGTAACTTGTAAACCAAGCTAGGTAACTGGAGTATAGCAGGATAGCGCTGAGTTTCAAGTCACAGTATCCACCTAGTATCTGAAATGGATTTATTTTACCACGGTCTGCTCATGTAAAACTTGAGTAGGACTATCCTGAGAAAAAAAATGTGTTACTGAAAAATATAACTTAGAAGCTGTGCTCTGTCTTTACATTGTGGAGCCTGTCTGTAGCTGGGCACTGAGGACAGACCAGCCCCATGTGACCCGTAACTTAATCTTTGCAACTTACCTAAACTTCCAGATGGAAGACAGACTCAAGGAAAACTGAAGTCTTCTATAGACAGTAACAGTAACTCTACATCACACACCTCTGCCAAGACCAGCTGAAATCTAGGCAGTCCATTTATCTGGACTACAAAGCGTTTAGCTGATTAGAAGCATTCTGGATTCTCCCCTATGTGACCTAATTTATGAGTTTCCGTCAGCACTGAGCAAGCTTCTAAATTAAGAAGTAATCTTAATGCTGCCTTTCAAGCTCTTATTAGCGTGCTAGATTTATTTCTACACAAAATCTTTCTTTATTTTTAATATACGGTTTAGTATATATTGCTATGAAAAGCTTTTAAAGAATCCAATGAATCTTTTACAACAGACTATGCAACTTCAATCAGCTCATATTAAAACATGATTGTTGTAAGTACAAAATGAATTAATACGGTAAAGTTCTGTGTACTACATTAAGTTAAAGAATATTTGGCAGATGTATATTTATAGCAGAATTACACAGACATATAAATTCGTTGCACAATAAAATGTCTACACATTCAGTACACTGCTATTCTATTCCATTTATGTAATGATTTGTAGTTTCTAAAAGTTGTTAGGCATTCTAAAAGCCAAAGTATGAATGGGATTACAATCTATCCTAAAATTTACTGCATTCAGTAACGTAGCAGAGCACTCAGGCTTTGAAATCATGTACTGCAAAGGCTGTTTATTCCGCACATAAAGTCTTTCAGGATATTGTACGGACAAAGATATAAGGGCTGCAGTGGAACAGACTGCTAAACAGCTCAAATATTAATTTATTAGCTTCCAAAGTTGTGTTCAGAGAGCGTACAGAATGAAATAAAATAAATGAAGGATTGGTTAAAAAAAAAAAAAAAAGAGTACAAGAATCTGGCATAACTAGTTGGCTGTGCTGCAGTTTAGAGTTTGAGTATTCTAAGGCTGTGAGTTATGTGAATGGATGATGAATGTGAACAAATGGATTTATAAAGTAGGGTTTTTAATACATATCATTAAGGCTATTTCATTTCTCTACACTTAGATACGTGAAAGAGGTTAAAAGCAAGTAGGAGATCTTTAAGGAGAAAATATTGGAACAAGAAAGGGAACAGGAAAAGCAGCTTTGTAAAAGATTATTTCCCCTCCATTAACCTGCCTAAATACCATGGACTTCCTCCCTTTCCCAAATTTAATGATAATCAGGAAGCCATATTCTTGCTTCCACCTACTTCTCCTTCTGTATATTCTTTGAATCATGAGCAGGAGGAGGGAGAAGAGTACAAGCCTTGTATTCACGCTGGCGTATCTCCCCAAAATATCCAAAAATACAGATCCTGAAACCCAAATATCCATTTCTAAAACACCCATGATTAAAGTTCTAAAAGGCAGAAGAGTTAAATTTTATCTATTGGAGACATCCGTAAAGCTTTATATTTATGACTTTTAACATAGTTCTAACACGTGAAGAGCTGGGGGACTTTTGTTGTTGGATTTTGGTTTGGTTTTGTACAGGTTACATAAAAGGCTTAGATATTAACTGCAAGGTAACACTACAAAATAGCAACCTTAACACCCTTTTAATTATGTAAACATGTGAAGTAATATGCATTACAGGTAGACATGTTTACAATAGTTTCTTCTATCCTGAAAACTCCTATAACAAATTGCTTACGTAGAGCATCATTTCTGTGTAGGTGTTTGGTATTTGAAGCTGGAAGATGAGAGAAGAGGAGGAGGAAGTAGAGGCGTGTCCCAGCTCAGCTAACTCCAATTACAAAGCAACCCAATCCCATGAGTTTTCAGCAAGCAGCTCTCATTTCTTAGAGACTAAAAAGCAAAAGCAGAGCAGCAAGAGACATGCCCAAAGGAACAGAAGTCCAGATCTAGAGTGAGATAACCTAAACCTCAAGTCCTGTATTTTAGCCACAAGAACATTTTTCTCTCTGAAAATTAATGATGATTAGTTCTAAATGAAGCATAGTCATCACTGGGTGATTTTCCATACCCTGCAGCTATGAACACTAACGAGACAGTGAATTGATATTAAGAATGCTGCTGGCTTCTGTAATATAGGCATCTGTGTGTCAGGAACTGAACCGACAAGCCAAATCGTATTATGTATTTCACTGAGAAAACCAAAAGAAATCTTTACGTGGATGAACGTCTGGTTGCAATCCATGATCTGGACCATAAACATCCTCAGACTTCTCAGAATCTAAATAACAAAAGTTTAGTGCTTTGCAATGGGAACAGCTTAATCCTTTAATAAAAAGCTACTTCATAACGTTAATTGTATATTGGAAATGTACTTCCAGTTTAATGACATGAGTCCATAATATATCTACGTGTCAGTGAACAAAGCCCGCATATTCAGAGGCAGCAGCTGCATAACTAAGACCCTTTGTAATTCCCCACCTCTGATGACAGTACATTTTTTTAAAAAAGAGATCATATCTCTAACAGTAGTTCCTATGCATTTGATACCTTCTGGGCCAAATGAAGATTATACAGCATCTGTTGCTTCTGTGCATACACTAAGGAAAACGCATGAACTGAAGGCTAGAAACTTTCAAACTGTAGGTATGAAGAGTATCCTGGAGTAGGCACTGTGACTGTCTCCAGAGTTGAGGCACAAACATCTTGCATTATGTGCACTGAGATTCCTGTACTGGACATGTCCACTACAGGAATTTTTTTGCAAATATGCTACATTGCAAATTTCAAGATTCGCCATATCAAGGCACTGACAATTTTCTTTTTCTTGCAGGAAACTGGGCCAAGTTACAGTATCAAGAAACAGTCTGTTCAGTCACAGAACACTTCTATATGGCAAAGCGTCAGAGGTAGAGACAGAAAATCATTTCCTGCTAGAGAAAGAATTTCTTTTTTTGCAGCAACAGAAGACAAACTCCCGATGCTAAAAAGAAACCAACTTCAAGCAGAAGACTGCAAGAGAAGTGCCATCAAAAGCCAGTTTGATGGGAGAGGCTTCTTGTTTCTTACTAATACGCAGCTACGCTCCCGTCAAAAGCAACGCAGATGCTTAGAGCAGTTACAGTCATGAAGATTTGTCTGAAAGTAATAATTATTTGCCAGCCTACTGTTCCTTCTTAGAAGTATACAGAAGCCACGAAAATGTCTGTATGGATACAATATGGGAAGTTTTCAACAAGAAAAGCCAGTCTGTACCAAACACGTGCCGTGTGCAATGATAAGGACTGACTGATTCCTGTGGATATCCTGTATAAATTATGAGCACAGTAGTCACACACCTTCTAGAACAAGTATTAATGAATTGCACTAGAAACATTGTACCATAATTCACAAAGCAGATCTCTTCATCAAGCATTTAGATATTGCCATTAAAAAAAAAAAAATTAAAAAAAAAATCAAAGCAACATCTATGATTTACGTCTTTCAAATTTACATCAAGTTATTATCATGGTGTATTAGGGGTAAAGATATTTAATAAGGATCCAAAAGTGCAAGATTTGCCAATGACTGTATCAAGAAATCCAAATAATAAAGTATTTCTCTAACAAGCTTTCTGGATGATCTGCAGAGAAAGCTTGTGTGAAAACTGCATGCTCAGTTGTCCAGATCATTCTAAAATACATGCCGACTTTCACTGTAACAACAAAAAAGAAATCCAGCGAGTATGGTTCCCTTAGCAACCAGTAAAATATTATTTACGTCATTCATATTAACATTATTTACAGTACCCTTTAACTAAGAGATTCCAATTCACAAAGAGCATACACATTCCTCATTACACAACTTGTTAGCTTTGAAAATTCAGTGATGCTTTTAATTCAAGTCCTAACATTCCCATTTAGTTCTTTTCTGCAAAAACTATATCCTGCCATTTTGTGCCAAACTTAATCTCCTTTTTTGTTTCTGAGTACAGTTCTTTTTCACAACGACTATCAACTCAGTTCAAGGCATGTTTGACATGAATAAATCTCCTTTTTCCATTCTGAACATGCTCTGCGTAGAGGTGTGTTACACTCATTCCACCGAAAGCGTAGGTAATTTCAGGTGGACATCGGTTTAAGATTTTGTTACAAACTAATCTTAGTAACACGAAAATCCATCTCTCTCCAAGGTATGGTCCCAAGGGATTTGTCATATTACCTCTGCTGTACATTTGCAAATGCAGGCATCCAGTTTGGTGGGAGAGACCTTTCATGAGTATCCTGTTGACATTAGAGACATTAAGAAGCAGTAATGACTTACCACCATTTATAACTGAGACCATCCAGAAGAGACTCATGTTTCCCATTTGTGGTTTTAGACATCTATCAAACAATTGCCTCTATATTGAAAATAATGAATTTCATTCCCTACACAAGTTATTTACAGTAGTGAAGAAAGTAGACTTCTCGGTTCCCACAAACATGCAAAGAAAAACGTATGAAAAGTAATACTTAGGAAGAAGTACCACTAATACATTACATATTGTTAAGCAATGTTAACAACTGTTTACAGCTGTACATTTAGAGCAAGAAATGTTGGAAAGTTTTCAGTTCAGAGAAAAAACGTCCACTGAAATTTCACTTAAAAGAAACAAGTAATTCGCTCCCCCTAACAACCAGAATATTAGATCAAGGAATGTTTCTATCACTTCAAATGCTCCATTCTTAAGGTACCAGAGCCATGATTCACAGCACAGAGATTTCTGGTTGACTCCCAATAATTTCAGAAACGGACATGTAGGCAAACATGCAAACGAAGGATTGAAGAAACCTTTTTTCTGATTTCCAAAATTAAAAGATGCACTGACATCTGGAGGAAAGTTCAAGCGTTAAAATGAAGTCTTCAATTTTCCAAACACTTTTGGCTATCACTTCCTATTGTATGCATAATGTTTGAATGAAATGTAAAAATACAACTTAAGCAGCATGAGCCTACAGTGGTTATATACATTATTACAAACTGCATAAACATCACAAAGATCACCGTACTGATTCCATTAGTTATCAACAGAACATGGCTATCATAAGAGTTATAAACACAGAGCCTCAAAGTGTGGAAAAATGTTATGTTAATCACGTGCTCTTACTGAATGGTGAAATGCAGAATCAGGATGACACTAAGATCTAAAACCCATACATAAAGAACAAATTACAAAAGCTTGAACTAATATTCTGTGAGATTCTTTTACCAAGGGTCATTTCAGATGCATATATGGTTTTATAAATAGGATGATAAATGGAGGAAATTTTTAAAATAGCATAGCTCTTCAAGCATCTTTTACATGAAAAGTACAGTTCTCTTAATGATTAAAATTTTATTTATAACCAATACAAGATACTTGTGTGATTACATCTGCTGCCTAGCTTCTCTTCACTATTGATGATAAAAATTGTTCTCCTTCATGCACTTTGAAAATATGAGTTTAAAGAGAGAGGAGGAGACTAAAGTATTCAACAGCAGATACGTAGGCGTTTGCTGAAACTGGGCCAAGACATACGAGTTTTCTGATCAAAGAGGATAAAACTGAGTTTGGGGGGAAAGCATTGTTGCTAATGAGACTAACAAGAAGTGACACATACTAGGAAGAATCAATAGCCCAGGGCACTAGCTTACCAGACCCAGAACAACTAGAGTAAAAATCAGCTTCTCTTTGCTAAGGCTTTATTGCAATCACATGTGAAGAACATTCGCTTTCACTACTCTCCAGATCCACTCCAGGAAACCAAGTCATTTTATTCTCATAAAAAAGCAAATGGGAAACCAACTCTCCTCTATGTCGTGTACCAGCTAGATGTCCATTCCAACTACAACACACTACACTAAACAAACAACACAACTTTTCTGGTAGAAAAATCTAGATCAATAATGCCCAGTGAGGCTTGCCTCATAAGCAAAGCAAAAGCACATTTTTTATGAGGTGTTATTAGGACTAACTTCACATTACTAGAGAAGAGCAATGGAGACAGTCAGGTCAGATATCCTCATGCATTCTTTCTTCAAAATGTATTCATTATTTTCTCCTTTAACTCTGTTTAAAAGAAAGAGCCAAAATAATCTTCACATTCACAGTAACTCTTTTAAAAAATGGGCAAATGACACAGGAACATAAGTCCCATATTTTCAACAGCTCTTTAAAAGTACTTGGCATCTCAAAATAGATGCAGTTCTTCTCAGTGGTTTCAACCAATTATTTCAAAGTCACCAGAAATTAAATGGTTGAGCACTTCTTAAAAAAAAAAAAACAACAAAACAAACCAAAACAAAAAAAACACCAGAAAACAACAAGAAAGAACACTGCTAGATGTCCCTGCATCTGTTTGTAACTAAATGGCATTACGAAGTAGAGTCCAAGTTTCTCTGATTTTATGAAATCTGGCTTAATATTATTTTTCTAACAGCCTAGATTACCTATATGCTTTCGCACAATCTTTTTCTACAATAGTATTTCCTTCTCCAACAAAAATGCTGATTTCACCATTTGGTTGCCTTCACTGGTGCTTAACAAATACAGTTGTGGGTTTTTTGGTGTTATGGGCCTTTTTTTTTTAATTTTTCTTTGATACATTTGTTAAACATCCCCCTCTCATCATCATATAGATCAGAGGATATCTCATGACCTCTAAAATTCCTACAAATCCTGATGCCATAAAACACGTTTCAAGATGTACTTCAGTACAATTCTTAAGGAAGTGACAGGAAAAGCAAAGAGAAATAGAAAAGTTGTGAACTTAAAGTTTTTTACTGCTAATCCTAAATTAAATATAAATAGTGTTGTGAAATTGCCTGAGTGTCCCCTTAAAAAAAAAAAATAATCTAAATTCAAAACAAAAAAAGATATTGGTTGAACTTGAAAGGTTATATAGAGGAAATTTCAATATCCCTTCCCGCCATGCAGAATGAAAGAATGAATAAATTTAAAGATCAAATACTTTAACTTATAAACTTAGTATCACAGGTTTTTAAAAAAGATATTTTTAGTTACTTTTCGGGGCAAAAGATTGATTTGTTTTTTCTAGGTAAACTCTATACTGTAAAAGCTCAGCACAGATGGATTAGCAGCAGTGCAAATAGTTGTCTCTAGCAAACAATCCCGATCTTGTATTTTTACTTAGACTTTCACCTAGACCAACCTTGTATGTGTAGGGATTCACTTATGCTTGCACCACATGGATACACCAGTAGCTCTTTCAGCTTCTGTGTTTAGCCTTGTCCTTCAAAAACAAGTTAAAGGGGCAGATTTACAATCGGAAAAACAAGGTGCTTGAACACTAACAGCTTTGGTGGAGCAGACCCAGAAGGCTTGCAATAATTCTACACATGCTTTTATACAGTTATTGGATATCCTTTCTTGAGAGGAATGCTTGACAAGGGACATAGCATGTGTTTCCACTCCCTTCAGGAATTTGATATAAGGTTTGCTAGAAACCACGGCAAAGGCAATATGAGCCTATTTATCAACTGTGCAGTGTTCTTATTTCCAGCAAGCAGCTAGGTGATCCTTTACATAGTATGGCCACTGCATGCCACTCTCAGGCATCTTTTAATAGACAATAGTAACGTTACACATGAATCAAAAGTTAACAGAATATAATAATATTGACATAAAGGTGCAGAATTCACCTACAACAGGAATAAGAAAAATGGCATATGAAGAGAAAGTCCACCTTTTATGTGTGCGGATCCAACCTGGCCTTAACAGAAAGTTAGTTACAAAATCACTTAGGTCACAAAAAAGATATGACCAAATACCCACTATCTGTGGCTAACTATCCCAAAGTATATATCAACCTTAAGAATTTACACCAAATATAAATGAAAACCTAACGCTTCACAGCTTAAATGACCTCTAAATACCAAATCTATAGCAGAGAATGAGAGTACATGCTGTATTATAACTCAGTAAGTATACGTCTTTCGACTCCTATATACATCAGATACCAAAATAACAGATCTCAGCACAGGCATATAACAATACTTAAAATGGCACACGCCACATGCACGTACTCCTTTCCTATAGCCTTTCAATATTTTCACATCTCCTGAAGCAGCGATTCACGGATGTTATTCTGTATAAACAACTACTACTAAAACCACAGGGAAACCACCAAATCACTAAACCAAACAAAATTTGGAAAGTAGAAACCACAGGGAGAAACCAAGCTACATTCCCAGACTTGTACAAGGAGCATATTATTGTCTGTCATGCATCAAGTGGCTTACCCTTCTGGAATATATACAAGCTTGATGCCTATTGCACTGACCCTTCTCCAATTCATTTACATTATATTCATTAGAAGTATGAACAACCTGAACCCACCACGTCTTTGGTTTGCTTCATTTGTCTATACCAGCATATAATAAATATTGGCCATTTACAGGAAAAGAAACACACATAGGACATGGATTTGCTAGGATTCACCAATCCTCTCTCTTGAAGTCCAGCTGACTTACATAACTTCAAGGAAAACAGATTGACAAAACAGAACAAAACCCCAAAATAATCACCATGACATAGCCTTATTTATAAACATTAACTTCTTATAACTGTATGCATTATGGTAAACATTAATCTTGGTCTCTGAAAGCTATTTTTAGGAAGCACATTTACACTCAGGCTGAAATTCTTTATAACCTTAAGCATGCTGCAATTGAAAAAAAATTAATTAAAGCAAAAAAAAAAAAGGAGTCTCAGAAATACTGCATCAGCCTCTGTAATGACAGCAAAATGGTTGAAAGATTTTGCAAGCTGTATCTGATCCAGTTTGAATTTATTGGCAGAATCTTACAGGCAAGAGACTAAGCCACTTTAGAACACAGAATTAAATGGTTGGGTTTTATTTAATATCCACATAATACTACTTTGAAAAGAAATCCTTTATTCTATTGCCTCTAGAACAAGAGAAATGCAGATTTTTCTCTACTGGCTGTCAAGTGAAGTCCCTTTTCTTTTTTCTTATGTACATGTGCTGTGTGAAATTCAGCAATTTCATTTCACAGGGTGTCTTTGGCATTAGCCACAGTGTAATGTAACTGGAACTACTGAAGTTCATCTGATTTCACACCTAACCCATGCAGCCTCACAAATTACACATTACTTCAATAAAAAGAAACATAAATTGCCTAAGTTTTTCTGGAAACAAAGCTCATATTCCTTTGAATTTTCTGATCAAGACAAGCTTGCCAATGAACACAATACGTGCTTATGCTTTGTAATAAAATGTCTACATAGAACCACAAGATTTTCATGTGGTTTGATAGATTTTCTGGGTCAAGTTGTTGTTTTGTTTTTTTCCTCAGACAACACTATATAACGATGACATTTAAAAATCATACTTCATGCACAACTTCTTTCTCAATATCGTGGAAAAGTAGTGTAAGACTTTCAAAAGTGGAACAAGATTTTCCATCCTTCAACTATGTGCATATTTCTGTCTATCTTAATTTCTTCAGCCAAACATAAAGAAACATATTTGGAGACTATACAAGAGTAGTTGCTAGAGAAGAGCAGTTTTAAAGTTTTCACAATTTCATCCAGAACATCACTGCATTCTGGATTTTATGATCCCTGCCTCATGCTCCTACCATCCTGCTGGCACAAATCTCAAGCTATTCCTACATTGTTTTGATCACATTCCAATCTTCTTCAGCTCTAATGATACATTCCTTGCCCTTACTTTCGAAGTCCTTCTGCTCCGTGCCTCATCCAAAACTGCAGATCCCAGCGGTGGTTCAATCTTTGTGCAAGGTGCTACAGAGCACACAGCAGAAGGAGCACAGAAGCTGGAAGCTCATCCCAACTGGCAAGCAAATAACTCATCCTTGCTCAGCTGTTTATGGAGCCTGAGTACAGGCTCTTGCCTTCAAGCATGTGCTAAACAGAAAAACGGCCCTCAAATCATTCCTGGTCATTTCAGGATAAAATGCTCTACATAGTCTGGGATCATAAAACCAGGGTACTGATTTGAAAAACCAGAGGTGATGGCAGAAAGCTGGAATGAGGCAACTGTATGCTGGTCATCTTTTGTTCATTAAGGACTATTCTACAGCATGTTTCTAGAAATGGAAGAGGAGCAGTGTAATGAATTCTATCACAGTAATTTCAGTTGCTGAAGGATCTTCAGAAAGTAGTGGGGGCCGAGGCAGGGAGTGAAGCCCCAAAACACACATACCAGACATCAGAACATATTAATCTCATAGGACCAAATTTCTATTCCAAGAAAAATTATCTCTAAAGGAACTCTGTTTGAAGGTTATTCACCGCACATATCTTTAATTACAAGTCAACATAATTTTATCCTTTAGCCACAATTTATCTTCCTTTTATCACCTCTGTTTTGAAACAATGTGCTTTCCCACTTTCATCTAGAATCCACAGCATTAGATACCCAGCACTGCCATACTGTTTTTCTGCAACTCCCTTTTCCCCTTAACAGTCAATCAACACTAGCAAACACACAGAGAGATGCAGCATGAAGTTCAACTATTGCCATTTCAGATGTGAAAAGACAGAATGTTCAGCAAGAAAGAATAATACATCAGTAGGCAGAGGGGAAAAAAAGAGAGAGAAGGAGGTGTGTCTATTCTCTTACATCTCCCTTTTAAGATGCACATCTTATTTTCCTCATTTGTTTCAGCCTTCACTCCTGGCTGCAGGGGAGAGCAGCTTCACTTTATCACCTGCTGGTATTAAATACCAGCAAGATTTCTATTTCACCACCTTCTTGATACCTATTTCCAGCCACTATTTTCACTAGCAGCCTGTTCAGTGGCAAAACAATAGGGACAGGAACACCAACATTAATGTCACAGAACAGATGACCCTCCTGCAGTACCTTGAAGCACAACAAACTCCCAGCATCCAGGAATTATGGATGCAGGCAGTGGTTAACCAGCAGACGCTCCGCCTTTTATAACAAAAAGTAACAGAAAATCTTCTTCCCAAGAAGCTGATTCTTTATCTTTTCTTATAAATCACAGAGAGATACTTCACGGGAATAGAAAATAACCTTGTAGATAAACATCCAGTGTTACTTTCAGTCTTGCATCTCTCCATTTCATGCAAATAAATTTTAGTTTTTCTCAATTTGAAATCAACTATTTAAACTGATATTGAAGCACATTGATAAATTTAATTAGACAGATAGTCTACAGCCTGAAGTTATTTGGAGCACATATGCTCATGCCCTAGGTGACATACTCACTGTTTTTATTATTATTGTATGATAATTTCTATATCTTTTTTGTAAGAAACTCTCCCTGGACTAAGTAATTGGTAGTTGTTCATGCATGTTTTAATAGTCTTCAAAAAAAAAAAAAAAAGGTTTCACAACAAATGCTAGCTAGTAGGAAAAACTACTTGAACTGCACTCATGGCAGATTTCCCTAGCTGGCCAATTAATTACAAGGTATGAGAGTGGTCTTAAAGTCACTTGAAAAAAACATAAAGAAAACCAACACACAATGTAAGAAGGACAGTTATGGTTCATTGTTCCTATCTTGAACTGATTCTGCTAATGTACACAGAACTGCTAAAAATCTTGTATTTAATATTTCTAGTACAGGGTTCTAAGTCTTTAAAACTAGCAAATAAGGCTACATTTCTACACTTTGATTTTCCCTTATTCAACTAACACAGATCACTTAGTTGAAAGTGATGGCACAAAAGGATTACATACTGTGCCTACTTGTAACTATGTGAAATATATACCGCTCTATGTACTATACTCAGAGAAACCAAAATTACCTGAGGAAGTTACAAACCAGCATGACAAAATGTCATTGTAAGGAATTGATACAGCTCTTTCAACAAAAAAGTGACTGTAGTGCAAACATGAAGCTTATGTGGGAACAAAAGACAGCACTTGACTCAACTTTTATCACTGAAGTCATGTATTCTGCAATGTTAATTTCTGTAAATTTGCAGCTCTTCACACTGACATTTTTTTGCACGCAGATTTAACAAAAATAACGGCAACAAATCAGTTTCAACAAGAACCTTTATAACTGACAAGTTAGACTTGCACATTCAGAAAAGAAGATGGCACTCTAGCTACCCGAAATACAGGACTGAACATTCAATGAATCTTTATTCGCTCCGGGTGTAGTAAAAGGTCTTCCTGATGGTATGAAAACTTTTGGAATATTGAAGTGGAATTTGTAAAAATTTCTTCAGATACAAACAAGCAGTAGACCCACTAGCTGCCTGCCAGTAAAGTTCAGGCGTTACGGCAGTAAAAGATATTACAAATACAAGAAAGATTCAGTGTTTATGCAGAGCAGTAGTGGGCTCTACATTCTTGACTTTTACTTCTACCACTATGACCATCCCATAACTTCTAAATAGCTGCAGCTACCAGAGTCATAGTGAGGAACAAAGCATTAGAAACAGTACTCAACAATCCAACAACCATTAGAGGCTTGCATTTGGTTTGGACTAGCTAAAGTTTTAATGTATATGGAAAACTAAAGTTTTTCATATTAAAAAATTAAAGAACTGTAACAAAAATGCTGGTAGTTACATTTCTAGACACAACCTCAACCACTAAAGAGGCAATAATATGACATGTAACTTGATTTTGCTCTACTTGTGAATACTATTTCTTTTTGCCTACACATGCTCTGGTATTGGGTTTGCATGGCAAGGTTTTGGTAACAGGAGAACTACAGAGGTGGCTTCTGTGAGAAGCTGCTAGAAGCTTCCCCTGTGTGTAACAGAGTCGATGCCAGCCGGCTCCAAGACGCACCCACTGCTGGCCAAGGCCGAGCTCATTAGTGATAGCGGTAGCACCTCTGGGATAACATAGTTAAGAAGGGGGGAAAAAAATAACAACCAGGAGCAATTGCAGCCAGAGAGAGGAGTGAGATGATGTGAGACGAACAACTCTGCAGACACCAAGGTCAATGAAGAAGGAGAAGAAGGAGGTGCTCCATATGGTGGAACAAAGATCCCCCTGCAGCCCGTGGAGAAGACCATGGTGAGGCAGGCTGTCACCCTGCAGCCCATGGAGGGATGATGGGGAGCAGAGATTCCACCTGCAACCCATGGAGGACCACGCACCAGGGCATGTGGATGCCCAAAGGAGGTTGCGACCCCGCGAGAAGCCTGCGCTGGAGCAGGCTTCTGGCAGGACCTGTGGACCCGTGGAGAGAGGAGCCCATGCCGGAGCAGGTTTGCTGATAGGACTTGTGACCCCGTGGGGGACCCAGGCTGGAGCATTTGGTGAAGAACTGCGGCCTGTGGGAAGGACTCACCTTGGAGAAGTTCGTGGAGGACTGTCTCCCATGAGAGGGACCCCACGCTGGAGCAGGGGAAGTGTGTGAGGAGTCCTCCCCCTGAGGAGGAAGGAGAAGCAGAGACAACGTGTGATGAACCGACCACAATCCCCATTCCTCGTCCCCCTGTGCCGCTGCGGGGAGGAGGGAGAGAAATTGGGACTGGAGTTGAGCCTGGGAAGAAGGAAGGGGTGGGGGGGAAAGGTGTTTTTTAAGATTTGTTTTTATTTCTCATAATTTGACTCTGATTTGATTGGTAATAAATTAAATTAATTTTCCTACGTTGAGTCTGTTTTGCCCATGATGGTAATTGGTGAGTGATCTCCCCCTGTCCTTATCTTGACCCACGAGCCTTTTGTTATATTTCCTCTCCCCGTCCAGCTGAGGAGGGGAGTGACAGAGCAGCTTTGGGGGGCACCTGCTGTCCAGCCTAGGTCAACCCACCACAGCTCTCTGCAGAGCGTTCTAGCCCTCCTCAAGGAGAGGACGCTACAAAAGTAATATATTCAAATTTAAGGGTGTGAAAATGATATCACCAGATTAATACAAACAAGTGAATTGCAGACGAGCAAACTAAGACAGAAAAATTAATGGGTGGAACCTCACTTGCATTGTCATAATTTCATCAGCACTAACAATCGATAAACAACTGTTTTAAGATGGCGCTAAGGGCAGAGGGGAAGAAAAAGCAAATTGTACAGAGCTTTTTTGGATGTGTATGGTATAGGATACTTCCTGATCTAACACAGCAATTAGAGAAGAAGTTATCTAGCAGGAATTCACAGTATATACATATGAAACAAAGGCTCTTAACTAAATGTTCTGTCCTAATCTACTGCTTCTCATTCAAGTGTCTGTAAAAAAAAACAATACCCAGAGGTTAAGTTAACAAGCTATTTTCAGAAACTCAGCAAGGTAAAACATGAGGAATGACCCAACAGGAGCTGAGAATAGGGAATTAATTGCCTGTTTGAATATGGCAGTGAATCAAGCTCACTGAAATAGGCAACTTTCTAAGCATGACTGCCCTCTTTCTTAGTTGTCATTTTTCCGTGCCATCTTTGTGGTAAAACTCTGAAGTACTTTATTTGTTTTCTGGTACAAAAAGGTATGGCTGCACCTGTTTTATCAATCTATTCTGTCCCCAGATTTTTAGCAAGGTATTTCCTCCTGCTCAGTAGAGAAGCTACAGGGATGAATGGAGAAGAGTGTTAGTTTTCTGTGATTTTTTTTTCTTTTTTTTTTCATTTTTATTTCTTCAGTAACAGCAAAGCAGCACTGAGGAAAATTATTAAGTAAAACATCCCAGAAATAAATTAGATTCTAAGTGAGGTTGACATTGTCAGTAAGTTTAAACAAATTGCAGCAGTTATTCTTAGAAAAACAGTCTTTTTCAATGGACAACACATCAGTACAATGAAGAATATACATAGCATGTTGCTGAAGCCCGTTTCCTTGGCAATGCACACCAAAATCACATATCAGAGATATTACATTTATGAAGTTTTTTTATCAAAAACTAAAAGTCAATAATATGTGACCACTCAAGCTTGCTGTAATGCAAGTCATACAGTATTTCAGAGACATACACAAAAAAAATCTATAGTAAACATTTCAGTAGTATAATTATTTTGAGAGGACAAAAGGATTGAAGTGATAGCTGCAATAGTTTCCAACTCTAAACCACAAAGTGATGCACAGTTTGCTAATAAAGTTACCAAAAAATTGTCCTTGGTTCCTGAAAAACTATGCTGGCCTACAAAAACGTCCTCTCTGCATGCAGTCAGTAGTGCTGTCGGTCTTTTCCTCCCTAGATGTTTAAAGGGGCTATCCCATATCAAACAGGATTAACTTTGATCTGAATGGTACATTCTTGATTTTCTATGCCAGCAGCGTTCAGATCTATCGCCTAACTGCTCACTACAAACCATCAAACTCTTTTCAATTGTGATAAAATCTGCAACTGGACCTTGTCTCCTTGAGAATACAATGCCTATGTACACTAATCTAATGTACACTTAATTCCAATACTACTTGTATATCATTAAAGCAACTTTCCCTTCCACTGCAATTTTTTTAATTTTTTTTTTTTTTTTAACTTTTCCCATTAGTGAGCAAAGCCTGTATTATTCACCTACCTAACATAACATAATAGCAGGATAAATTTCTCTGTTTACAGAAACATTAAATATCCACAAATAGTGTTCAAACATGTATAGGTATAGCCAGCAGTGCATTAATGTAAAATTTTTAATAAGGTAGGATATTTAAAATTTCCTGATACAGGAAGGATCAAGCCCCAATTCCATGTTTTGAAACATGGAGGACATGCATGATTGGCAGAGGTAGACCTATCATTACAAAGGAAGGGTGTGTTCCACCTGATGATCTAGATTACTAAAGACATTGGATGCCTTTTTATTCTCTACCAAGGAACAAAGTCCTCCTTTGCATTTTTTTTTCCCCCGAGAGGAATTATTTAGTCCATCAGTAAATTTTTCTAGGAAAAGCTAAGTGTAAAAGAGTGGGAAAAAAAAAAATCATTGAGCACCTCTATAAATTTTGAAAATTTAAGACGGTTCTCAGAGCAATACACTACGTATAGAAAGTCTCATGACTCTTTCATAAATATCCATCTTAAAATCCCACTTACTAGAACTATTAAATCACAATTTAAGCTCTCATCGAAACAAACGAAACCAAAACAGTTTCCAGACCAAGTATTGTTTGGAGTTCAGTGTAAAGTAACAGAAGTTAGAAATCAAGCACACTTTCATGATTTTAAGTGCAAAACTTGCATTTGAGAATAGCGTTGTTCTTGCTATTTCATACAGGTTCTTAGTCAAATATTTTTAAAATCTGTCTTTTTCTGTTAAGAGTTCTGAAACCATAATTTGATTTAGAAAAGGACAGAAAGACTCAGAAATGCCTCACAGCAACATGTTGCACTCAGACTCATTGAAGATGGGCTGCCTCACACAAGCAAGCTTCTGAACTACGTTAGAAGAACATGACAAGATCTATTCCATCCTGCTCAATGAAGTGGCAAATCATCACTCATGCCCATTCTTAAACAGAGACATTAATGTTCAACACCTTACAAGGTACTCTGTAGGCACAAACCAGTAAATTTAGTGCACGGGAGTCTGAGCAAAAGGAGACTTCCAGGTTAAAAAGAAAAAAAAAAAAACCTGGCAGCTAAAGGCACTTTTTAAGCTTTAATGAGCATGTTAATGACCCAAGCCAAAATGAAGAAACCCATAACCCTAGACACTCATTAATTCTGTACAAAATATATTGGCCAGAAATCATTAATGTTGCGAGAAGCTTCTGTAGCTGTAGCGGTTTTAATCAACTCTCAAATCTTCTGTAATTATACACTTATGGCACAGGTTGTTTTATTTATTTGGATTTCAACTCCATAACAGAAGTACCCATCTTGGATGCTGGATTATTAATAGAACTAAAAATTATTACAGATCTAATACATTACTTCACTTACAAGGTAAGCATAACTTCTTACGGATACGAAGGCTGGTTTTATGCATCTGGAATACACAGTTGTTCTGTTTCCACAGTACAGCCACCTCAAGTACACTGACAAAAAACCTCCCAAAAATCAGAAGACAGTATACAATTAACCCAGCTACTCTAAATTTTGTAAGGTTTAGAGACACCAAATGCACCAGACTTGAAGAAATGAAAATATTAGTTATTTAATATGCAGTTTCAAAGATATTTTTACTACCCATAATAGCGTTGATCTTTTGGAAATTAGAGGGACTAGCAGACTTCTGAGCAAAAACTCAACTCTGTTGGAGGCATGAGGGGCATAAAGAACAGTTAATGAGCTAACTAGTTTCTTTCTTTTGTGGGTGTGTGAAAATCATTCAGTCTCTTCAGAAGGAGAAAAAGAAAAAGAAAAACGGAGCCAAAGGAATCCTCCTTCAATTGTGTGAAGCCCACACAGGAGTCAGACACAAACAATGCTTGTGCTTAGGCAATAGATTTTTAGATAAAAGAAAAGAATTCTAACTCTCTCCATACCAATCTGCTAAATATGCCTGCCTGAGGCACATATATTGCACTCACCCAAAACATGGTTCCTGCACTGGAGAATCATCATACATCTACGTTTCTCCATAAAGCTTTGCAGTGACAGCATTCTACAAAATGGTTAGTAGGGTTTTGCCTACTTGGTAAAACAACATCCCATAAATTCCACACATATTAACTAGTTGGTAGACACAAAAGCAGTTTTCATAGCTGCATGTACACATTTTGAGCATGAAAGCTCTTCACTTCTTAGTCAACTGTATTAGCTACGTCTATTGTCTGTTTGTCTATTAGACATGTAGCTGGCATATCTTAAAGAAGGCATTAGCATTTTTTGTGCCATAGACAAAGTGAATATAAATGTCTGACATGAGATTCTACAGGCTTTCGTAAAGGAGATAAAAAATTCAACTTCGTACCTTCACGTTTCTGCAGTGGAAAAGCAGAGTTTCTCAGCAAGCACCAAACAAGGCAAGGAGGACTAAAAGTTTGGATTTACAGTTTTACTGTCAGAAATAAATAATATTGCAAATGGCAGCTCCCTATGGATACTTCAACTTTTTTTTTCTTGTCCTGACCCTCTCCACAAGGTTTGAGAACAGACCCAAACGTGATCCAAAGTTGGAAGAATTTGGAGAGATATATTTTTATGACTCTATAAGAAACACAAGTAGGCAAAAGCATGTTGCAAAGACGGAGGAGCCTGAATAGCAGAAGTTAAAAAAGACAGACAAATCAAAATGTCCCAAAATTAGCCTCTGGGTGTTAAACCAGTTCTATAATCTCATGAACTTGTAAAGCTCATAAGGAGTTGTTAAGGTTTAAAAATAAGTATGAGGAATCTTTGCCTATACATTTTAAATTTGAATTTGCTCCCTCTGAATATTCCAATTTGCAACTGTTTATTTAAAACAAGAATTTTTCCTAGAGATTCACCTAACCCACTCCCTTCTCCAAGTAGATCCAATAAAGCTCTATGAGCTAAAGAAAGACTCTGGCCCAAATACCACACTAGGAACAAAACTGTTTGGCAAAAATCATATTGCAAAGAAAAATCCATGCAACTGTATTACTCCCTGATGCAAATTCTGAAGTTTAACCAGGGATGCATTTGGCTGGTAAGATCTTTCTTTCTGGCAATGGTACACAGAAGCTGGAAAGAATATAGCTCAGTTTCCTGATCTCAACACAAGCTTTCTAGAGATGTTAATTTAATAAATAAATTTTTTTTATAGCTCTGAAGTAAACTGAATTTTCTCTGAAGTTACTGAGACAACATGAGATCTTGAAGCACAGTAGCTTCTATTTCACAATTTTAAACACAGAACTCACTAAAATAAAAGCATGTTTTAAAAGTAAAATGTTACTATTAACATGCAAATCCTTAGCTTCTGAATTCCCAGGAAAGTAATGAAAAGTCCCTTCTAATCATGCACAGCAACCCCAATTCAGGGCAAGTCAAGTGAATCTCATTATCGCATCTTTTGCGTGCTCCAGATGAGGTTCCACTTCGTAGCAGTAAACAGGAACCAGTGGGCCCTTCATAGGAGGAAAGATTTTTGACAAATGGTGACTGACAGCTATAGTTCTTCTCCTAACAATGAACAAGCTATTTGGGGATCCTTGGAAGAGAATGGCTCTTTAAGTGAAAGAAGATGGCCTCTTGTGTGAGACGACTTCTTATATCTTTCCATGATCCTTCTTCCAGCTCTTTAAGTGACAAACTGGGATTGGGAATTTTTAAATTGCTGAATTAAAGAAAGACTTCAGGACAATAAAATAATGAAATTTAAATTCAGTTGATACAGTAAATAGATGCTTTGGGAAAACACCAGTCATTTCTGTCAGTTTTTTCCTCTAGGATAAATGCTAAATATTAGCTTAATAGAGACAGAAAAAACCCCTAGACATAACTAGAGTTTTCTTGGATAGCATTTCCCTAAGGAAAAAGTAAAGGTCTTTCATAATTGCTGTAATTGTTTTTGATGTTGGGTAAGCTAAGTGATAAAAACGGGACACACAAATGTTGCATTTCAATACAAAAAAATTCTCAGTGTATGCCCTCCAGGAACACATCTCTGTTTATAGTTCGATCAATCAATCTTTTTAAAAGTGCTTACTTATTTTCACGTTTAAAGCATGCATTTTCATCTAATGAGATTTAAAAAGCTGAAGCAGCACCTGGGCTGCAAAACACTGGCTGTATGTCACATCTTCACCCATACAGGAAAAGAAGGTGGTCCCAAGACACTGGTATAACTGGTATAGAATATATTATTATATCCCACTGTTGAAATCTGCCTTTGACTTTGCATTTGAGAATTTGGCCCAGAGAAAACAGAACGATAGGCAGATCAGGAAGAAAGGAATCATCCTAGAAATGCTTAGGTGCAACATGGAAACAGTGACTCACCTACAGGGAAGTTGAGGACAAAGACCAGCTCTCCTCTGCTTCTGGAAGTCGCAGCAGACTCACATACAGAATGTGCTGGCTATCAGCCTCTCCCTGCGCCATGGCTCCCTCATCCCCTTTGCCAGACTGCCGTGGTTGGGCCAGGAAAAGATCATTATAAAAGTTTTTATTTTCTCTAGTGCCAAGTGGGTAAATATTTTTATTTTCTAACAGCATATCACCAAAGGACAGGTGAACCAACTGTACAAGGCAGGATGCAACTACATGCAATGAAAACAGTTATCTAAGAAATACATGCACTTTTCAGTATTTGGATGACATTTAGCATTTCTTTCTCAAAACATTCTGATGTATGTGAGATTTTCTTCAGTGGCCAACAGTTTTTGCCTCAGAAGGCAAAAGGAGATAAGTACAACCCAAGATGAAGAACACACAGCAATAAAAAAAAAGACATAGCCCTTAAAGTAATACAAAGTTTGGAAGAAGTGACCAAGCTGACAAAATATATATTTTACAGCAATTCACAGCTGGGTCATAAGTATTGACTAGATCTAGGCACACCCATTTTGCAACTAATCACGTGCAGGGCTCATCTAATTTACAGTCAGCATGTTAACTTCTCTTTTATCATTCTGTCTTCACAGAGACGACCTCTTTCCTCCCCTTTTTTTTTCCAACAATTGCAATCCTATCCCCTCCTCTCAAATCCAGAATACAGCTTGTCCATTAAAATACTTGGACAGCTTGCCAGCAAGCAAGTATGGAGAGATGCAATTTTTACAGAGTGAAATAAATAGTTTTCACTTTATTTCCTCCAACAAAAAGCTAGCCTCCAGCGCCAAGGAAGAAACAGCTTTGTGTCTCTGCTGGGAAGTATCATCCCCTGGGATCTCACTCTGTGTGGAAATCCCAAACTCCCAGACATAAGCCTCTGACAATGGCACAACCCCAGCCTTTATGGAGGCCAGTCCATAAGGATAAACTGAATACGCTTAGCTCAACCATAAAATTTTACACCAGAACTCATCTGCAAGTTAAAATGCTGTACAGTAACTAGCTACAATCAGAAGCAAAAGACAGGACCTCTGAACTGTTTAACATTACCAAGAGCATTAATCTAGCAAAGCAATGCAAGCTCCATCAAATGAGTGTTTGCTCAGTCTCTGCCATTTGTTTTCACGGAATGACCTGCTGTACAATATTTGTGCCTTGTTTCTTCCACTATGTTTCCTTCTCTTGGCACATTGTCCTAGCACATATCAGGCTGTCAGTTCTGACATCCTAACTTTTTATAAAAAGAGGAAGGGCAGTGAATGGGTTTCACTGCAGACACATGCACTCAGGAATAACCAGCAAACCCTCTGTACCCTTACAACTTTTCAGTGTTGCTATCGAATCAAACACAAAGGCAGAGAACAGAACTGTTCGAGGACAGGTGACGTTACTGTCTTTTTCAGGAGACAGCCTCTTGACCCACTGAAGCTTATGTGTTCCAGGAAACTCAAAAGCTGTGATGAGAGAAGTTTTAACTCCTTAGTGCATCACTCGAGGAGGACAGGCTGGAAAGCAGGCTGCTGAACACCCCGGCTGGGTGCTCAGTGACAGGCCCATGCTTTCCTAAAAATACAGAACTAAAGAATCACAAACCCCCAATCATTTAAAGAAGTAGCATAAGGGACAAAGGCAGTGAATGTGACTGAATCATCTAGGTATTCTTTCAGTTTGCCACTGATTAGTAAAAGGGCCTAGGGGAAGAAAAACCAAAACAAACCCACAGACTTCTGTGAAATCAATTTATTTTCCAGGATATTTTATGGCTCTGGGATTGTGAATGTTGAAAATAAATGTTGCTACAAATTGAATATTCAAAATTTCTGCATAACTTTGGATATAAAATCTGATGTCTGTGTATATATCTGAAGATATAACATACTAAATACAATTCTGAATTCTGAAATGGAAGAATAAGGGAAAAAACTGGCAAAACGTTATTTAAGTTTGAAAGCCTTGTATCTCCAATATTTTTCCTTTCACTTCAAATATATGCTTCACATGCATAGAGCCTACCAATCCGCAAAGCACCTGATTTCAGAATCTATATTTCAGCTCCCAGTTCAGACAGACGTTAAACTCGAGTCAGCACACATTATTCAGCGTTCGAAAGAGAACGTGCTGGTCAGCTGCCACTCAGCACCATCTGACAGCACCGCTACTGCCCATGCAGGATTTGCTTCCTCTGAATTCTCTTCTAACCTTCTTTCTAACTTTGAGACTGCAGCTCACTTTCTTCCTTTTGAGCTCACTACTCGCAGCCTAGGTGACTTCAATTTCCACTTTAATGAATATCTTTCCAGTGCTTCTCATTAACCTTCCTTTTCACTCTCCAGCTCTGGACTGTCTTTCACAGTCACTGGCTTGTTGATTCAGGGCCTGACCTGGTAAACTTGTATGCTCATGAATAATTTCACTCCTGAGAATAGACAGGTTGACTTTTGTACAATTTCTCCAGAAGTTAAATTACTAACAGGGATATGGTGAACAGGATGGGGGTTTTTTGTTTGTTCGTTTTTTTTCTTTCTGACCTTTCAAGTCTTAGTTCTGGCATCTTCAGTATTACTGATGTCTTCTATTATTTTATTTTAGGTTTTCAGGCTTATTCATTAGACCATAGTGAATAATTTATAAAGCATAATTGGAAAATATTGGAGGTAGGTACATGCTATATTGCAGGTAAGTACATACTTATGATTATACAGATATCATAGATTCTCTGAATGTTTTTTTTATTCCATTTGATGATTGTTAAATATTTTAAAGGAAAACCGAATTGTTCTCAAGTTCATGAAACATAATATTCAAATTTCCAGTGGTGTTACACTAAATATGCATGACTTGTCCATACCTCCTATGCAATAAGTACATGGAGGAATTGCACATACCCATTAACACTTACACAACGTTTGCATTCCCTCTTTGTGAACGCTCACCCTAGTTAAGCTCAGTGTTTTGACTGTAGAAACAAACAACAGCAGAAAGGGAGTGAAGCCAAGAAGATTTGTTTAGAAACCTGAATACTAATATGAAGATATATTTTTGCAGTATTTAGCCAGCTTTAGTTTTGCGTTAGTTTCCTTATATTTCTGTCATAAGCAATTTTATCCTTTCTTCTTTGAATTAATATTCCCTAGTTTTGTAATTCTTTATGCTTTTCCACCTTTTTAATCATGTTTTCCTAAAGCCCCTATGTTCATCCATGCACTTTCACTCATTGTTCCCCCACAATCTACAGTATGTTCCTTCTATTTCCCTCTCTTCATCTTTAGAACCTACTGATTCTTATACTATTTAACTTACTTTTCATTCTTGGTCCACCATTTTCCCTTTCCTAAGTTGCTTTCCCCCTACCCCCTGGGTATCCAGACTTTGAGGTCTATGCAACTTAAAAGACCCAGTGTCATAGCTGGTGAAATGATCCTTTAACCCTTATTCTCATTGATTTTAATGCTAGAACTAACCTTGAATTTTTTAAAAAAATACTCTAAATATGGATTTCAGGGCAATCCCCTAAGAACGTCTTCATGGAAGTGCACATTCATGCAGAAGTATTTATTATTAACAATATGCATATGCATGCAACAATTTTATAACATGCAGTTTTATATTTACACACTGGAGACACTGAAGATATAACATACTAAAATTTGATTCTAGAGAATTTAAGAAAATAGAAAGCTAGAATGGCAAGAATAAAATAGCGTCTCAACACCTGAAAATTATGATAGCAAACCCAGCATTCTATGCTGGAAGCTGAACAGAGTGGATTATCTCTACTGTTTGACAAGGTGGTTGACAGTAATAACTACACTAACATCCCAGAACATCCTTGATCTCATCACTTCACCTCTTTGATTTTACGATGACTGTGCCTTCAAAATTAAATATTGCTCTCATCATTGATGCTGTCTAATGTGAAGACAATGCACTGCACTAATCTGCGAGCAGCAATTCCGTGCTGTTCCCCTGCCTCAGAAGGCACTGGTTAGGGAGCTCTCAATAGAGAACAAATCAGAATCAAACAACAGAATATTCAGATACATCGCAACCAGTCAACTCAATCACATAAAGAGATACTCATGCATTATTCATTCTATGAAATCTGGGAGTTTTTCCAGAGAATATGCCACAGACTCAAGATAGGGTTTATCAACTGTTTTAAATCAGCATGTTTTATCTAATACAACAACAATTTATTTACTGAGGATATTTATACCATCTGAGCTTTTCCAGGCTTAATTGATTCTTTTCATCAAGATCCTCTGCACAGGGAAAACCAACTCACAAAGGAATCTGAAAAGAGACTATGCTGAATACCTACAAAATTATTTAGATAATAATAGGGTAAAGTTATGGATCTGTTAGCATTTCAATTGCCAGATTCTTTTTCTTTGGAGCTAGTCTACAAGGCCATCATCATTTAGAGGATGGCAAAAGTAGTTTTTCATTTTAGAAAACAGTTTATATGGACTTAAATAATCATTAATCACCAAAGCTACAGTTAGGCAAGTCAGTTTGTAAATATACCACTTGCAGTGACAAAAATCTTGACACAAAAAGCTAACACAAAAAGAAAATTTTAACTACTAGTGTATTAAGAATGATACAAGTATAGACCAAGCACAATTTAGTTTGGTATTTTCCCCTAAGCCTGCAATCAACCACTTCAGTGAGGTCAGTTTTACCATGGTAAGAAAAGAGGAGTAGGTTAGTGTTTATCCTTGCAGACCAGTAAGGTTAAGTATCGCCAAGCCCGAACTTCAAACATCATGAGACAGACACCTAAAATTAAGAAATTATTCTAAAAATGAGATCAATAATAAAAAAATCAATGAGTCGATTCATCACAATGTTCAACCTGAAATCTCTTGACTCCAGGAGGAGACATGAAAACATTAACTCAACAATTTAAGTGAACAGAACTACGCTAGGCAGAAAAGCTGGAATCACCAATATGCCAACAGTAACTCTGGCTGGATTAGTAGAAAGCCAGATCCCTGTGCCAGTCTGAGGAAAATCAGGAGGAGATAATTAGCATTCCTTTTAATTGTAACAGAAGCTAATACAAGAGAGAAGCACTCACAGACTACATTCTGTTCTGACTGAAAAGAATAATTGCAGAATAAGGTTTTATATACAAAAGCAAGGACATTTCCTAATTACCTATCTTCAGATGGCTAAGTGCCTAGTAGCAGTGTAAAGAATTCTTCTGTTGTAGATGATGTTTGGATAAATCACAGTGAAGAGGAAAGTCAGCACAAACTATAAGATACTGCAGCTGTTTAATTGAATAAAAGCAAGCAGATGTTGCTGCAGCAGGTGAAGAGCTTCTACCTTTAAAGATAGACTACATGATTAAAGATGTCTTTCATTTTTGTATGAAAAATCTGTACGTAAAATGTTTCACTTCTGCGTGAAATCCTAGGGAGAAAAATTAGTCTCTCTGGTAAAGAGATTTTTTTTTTTTTTCTCTTTTTTAAAGGATTGCCAACAGATTCTAGTGAAATGTAAAGAGTATTTGAGAGATGATATTTTCTAACAAAATTCTTTTAAATCCTTTTGACACAGAAAGTGATTCCTGCTAAGCACTGGCCAGAGTACAGCTGAATGCTGAAGCAGCAGGGTGGCAGAGTACTAACGAAATAAGAAGCAGATTCCACCATCACCTGTTGCTAGATCCTAGCTCTCCATGCCATGCTCTTTGTTCTCTGAATGCAGCTAACTCCTCCGCATATGAGTTCTTGTCCACACATTTCTTGCCTGCAGGTTTTTCTCCTCGACCAGAAAGATCTTTTGTTTATTGGTTTTTGGGGGTTTTTTGGGGAGCGTGTTTATTTGCTTGTTTGGGTTTTTTTTTAAATCCAAATGTCCTTTTCTCTGGGAAGGTAAATGTTCTTAAGTTCCAGATACCCGAAGCTGCTGTTTTCTGAGGCCGCTTTTTCTAAGGCATAGCTTCACAGCTTCTGAACCAATCCCTGAACTAATCTGCCTGCAACTAGCACCACATCCAGGCAATAATTGCATGTCCTGGTGAGGCCCACTAGTCCCAAAGGACTTGTCTTTTAAGGCTAAATAACTTGGAGAAGGGACAATATGCAAAGTGACAGCAGATTAAAGAATGATGGAAATTAAAAGTTTAAAAAGCATGAGAAAGCAATTAAGCAAGGAACAAAATGATGTTTCTAAGCATATAGAAGCTCAGAGTCTGTGACAGAATCAAAGTCTCCTGGAAAAAATACGAAAATAAAAAGGCAGCTAGGGAAACTACTTAAAAATGAAAGTTTGTATCTTTTTTGTAAAGAGTGAAGATATGTGCTATTTCAGTTCCAAATCCACAGTACAGGGGCAGAGACAGAAGCATTAAAAGAAGCAATGCTAGAACAAAGTCGTACAAGAATCATCAGCAAGGCTCCAGAGCCAGAGTGGACCCCACAGCCTGTTTCGTTCAGGATCCAAATACATTGTCAAGATACTAATAAAATATTCAAATGAACCCTGAGAACTGCAGTTTAATAGCTTCTTGGTCTGAAATGAAAAATAGATCAATAGATTGATCTCAACCTTTATTTAGTCATACGTCTCTCTAGGTATTTTACATGGAAGAAAGAAGTAGCAATTCTTCTCTGATTCCAAGGGACTTTTGCTCCTCTACTCACACAGAGTTCTTCCTCTGACACAGCATGGAGATAGCATCTGACATACTCCTTTCAAAAAGCCTGTAACAAAGTTCATCACAAAAGTTTGCTAAAGAAAATACAGTTACAGATGAGAGGTAAGACACCTCTGCTCACAAAGTGCACAGAATAGAGCAGAGAAAGGGCTTTTTAGGAAGGAGTAAAGTGACTAAATGTTTAAGTGGGATAAAATTGCGCTAGAATAAAATATTGTTGAGGAAATTTGAAGGGAGCTATAGAAGATAATGGACCAAGTATCATGACACAAGTCAACATTTATAAATGCAAGGTAATGCAGAAATTTTACCTGCTTGCACTTAATGCCAGATTCTCAACCAACTACAACTTAGAAAAAAACCGCTGGACATTGCTGTAAAAAGTCAATAAGACCATTTAGTTCTCCTACAATACTGGGTAAAAAGCAAAGAGAATTAAATATGAGATAAAAAAATCTGGAAAAAATGTAACCATGATATAAGTGAACAGTACAGCCACCTCTGTAATAATCCATGTTCTTTTCACACCGTTTTAAAGTGACAGCAGGAAAAAAAGGTGCTAAATGGATATGAACTGCTCCGGATAAATAAAATAAAACCCCTGAGACTTTAGTCACTCTCCAGTTGAATGAAAGATTATCATCAAGAATTGTGTTATATCTAATGTGTGTGCTAAAATGAAGCAATGCATGGTTCAGCAAATTAAGATCGTGACTGTTGTCTGAACTCAATGACTTTAAACTAGTTACTTAACCTTTACTTACCTCAATTTCCTAACATTTTTAAGAGGGCAGAGCACTTTTTTTGTTCAAAAACCTCAGGCAAAAACCAAGATGTTGTGATAATTATTAAAAAATTTATAAGCATTTAATTAGGCTAATTCTAAAAGTTATTTCTAAATCCTTAATTCAGTGCAGATGAAAACATCATTTGTAACCAGACAACCATCTGAGTAGAAACCAATATAAATCAGCAAAAGCTATTCCAGTAACAGAAACTGTAGCTACATCATTAAAAACAATTTTAAATGCTTACGGCTTTCATAATCACTTGCATTTTATTTTCAAACTTTTTTATTAGAGCATCGACTAGTCATTATCCTAGCACAGCTAAAGTGGGACAGAATCAATGCCCTGTAGACTGTCTCCTCTGCTGTTTGTGATAAACACTGTCTAACAAGTTAGAAAAAATCCATTTTGATACTGCTTCCCAATTAGACCTGTTAAATGTTTTTGAATGACTAAATTTTGTTTGTTTTTACACCTAGATATATTGCTAAGCTAATATTTTGAATGGAAGAGTATTGTACCATTTCTAGTCACTTTATCATCAAATTTCAAGCTAAGCAAATCAAACTGTAATTGTTTTCAATGCAAGTTGTTATCTACTTGGTAACTTTCAGAATTTTAGTCACTCATTTTCACAGCAGCAGCTGACCTAGATGCACACTTAGGAAGTCATGTCATTAATGCCATGCTATGAGACAGCCCTTTTTACATGTGCTCAATACGAAGCATACCAAAATAAAACAAGTAAATGTCAGCAATTAACACTAATGCCAGCTCCATTTAATTATATCACAAAAGAATCGTAGAAAGGTTTGGGTTGGAAGGGACCTTAAAATACCATCTGGTTCCAACACCCTGCCATGGGCAGGGACACCCTCCACTAGACCAGGTTGACCCAAAGCCCCATCCAACCTGGCCTTGAACACTGCCAGGGATGGGGCATCCACAGCTTCTCTGGGCAACCTGTGCCAGTGCCTCAGCACCCTCACAATAAGGAATGTCTTCCTCACGTCTAATCTAAATCGACCCTCTTCCAGTTTAAAATCGTCACCCCTTGTCCTGTCACTACAGGACCTGGTAAAAAGTCTTTCTCCATCTTTCTTATAAGCCCCCTTTACACAGTGAAAAGCTGCAATAACGTCTCCCCAGAGCTTTCTCTTCTCCAGGTTGAATGGGAAGAGGTTTTCTTCACATTCATTTTGGAAGTATCCACATCACTGAAATGCACCGATAAGTGGAGCTTTCACACATGCTACAGGCACAGACCCCTCAGCCACATAGAACTTCTCTGCAAACATTTTCAAAGTCACTCTCATTCTAGACTTGACTGGTAAATTCCAATAGCACTGTGTGTTGGGTTTGCGTGGCAAGGTTTCAGTAGCCGGGGGGCTACAGGGGTGGCTTCTGTGAGAAGCTGCTAGAAGCTTCCCCTGTGTCTGATGGAGCCAATGCCAGCCGGCTCCAAGATGGACCCGCCGCTGGCCAAGGCCAAGCCAATCAGCGCCTCTGTGATAACATATTTAAGAAAGACAAAAACAGTTAGAGGGCGCTTTTGCAGCCAGAGAGAGGAGTGAGAAGATGTAAGAACATCTGCAGACACCAAGGTCAGTGCAGAAGGAGGGGGAGGAGGTGCTCCAGGCACTGGAGCAAGATTCCCCTGCAGCCTGTGGTGAAGACCATGGTGAAGCAGGCTGTCCCCCTGCAGCCCATGGAGGGAGGATGAGGGGGTGTAGCGATTCCACCTGCAGCCCATGGAGGACCCCATGCCGGAGCAGGTGGAGACACCTGAAGGAGGCTGTGACCCTGTGGGAAGCCCACACTGGAGCAAGCTCCTGGCAGGACCTGTGGATCCGTGGAGAGAGGAGCCCATGCTGGAGCAGGTTTGCTGACAGGACTTGTGACCCCATGGGGGACCCCACACTGGAGCAGTTTGCTCCTGAAGGTCTGCACCCCATGGGAGAGACCCACGGTGGAGCAGTTCGTGAAGGACTGCACCCCGTGGGAAGGACTCACAGTGGAGAAGTTCGTGAAGGACTGTCTCCCGTGAGAGGGACTCCATGTTGGAGCAGGGGAACGATGAGAGGAGTCCTCCCCCTGAGGATGAAGAAGCAGCAGAAACAACGTGTGATAAACTGACCGTAACCCCCACTCCCCGTCCCCCTGTGCCGCTGAGGGGGGCGGAGGTTTGAAGCCGGGAGTGAAGTTGAGCCCGGGAAGATGGGAGGGGTGGAGGGAGGTGTTTTAAGATTTGGTTTTATTTCTCATTCCTCTACTCTGTTTTGCTTAGTAATAAATAAGATGAATTCCCTCTCTAAGTCCAGTCTGTTTTGCTTGTGATGATAATTAGAGAATGATCTCTCCCTGTCCTTATCTTGACCAGTAAGTGGTTTTTTTTTTTCATTGTACCTTTTCTCCCCTGTCTAATGAAAGAGGGGAGTGATAGAGCGGCTCTGGTGGGCACCTGGCCCTCAGCCAGGGTCAACCCACCACACGCTGCAACTGTAAAATATCTAAGTCAAAACGTCTACCTCAGATCAGTTAATAGATTCTGAAATATTTTATTCTCATTAAAGACCATCTTCCACATGAAGTTAAAATATCTAATATGTTTTTTTGTTCTGCACTAGTGAACTTGGTGAGCGTTCATTCAGTTTTTTGTTCAAGCTAACCTCTGTCCTCCCTTCTCTTACCCTTTTTGCCCTATCTTCATGTTATATTATCTGTCCGCATTAAGCTTATAACTCTTTCCATTTGCAAATTCACTTAATCATCAATGTAACTTGCCTCTAAGTTATGCATACTTCAGGTTTAATGAAACTGTATTTTCACATCTTAACAGTCTGGGTCACCAACTGAAATGAATATTAAAAAATAAGCAAGCATGTAGAGGTCTAGCTAATAGACCTGTCACAAAGAAAGAAAAATAAACCAACCAACTCAAGTATTCTCAAAATTCTCTGTTCTCTGGGTGTTATTAAGAGATAATCTTAAAAAAGAATGAAGATCTTAAGTTATTTTATTAACAAAACCAAACGCCTATGAAAGAAGTTATTAGATTCAGATGAGCAGCCTACCAGGACTGTTCATGTCTGTTCAGTGTACTCAGAGTGTTTTAAACCTAAAGCGTTTTCACACCATCTAAATTACTATTTCACTCACTGCCATTACACCAGTTTACACTGAACACATTCTACCTTTTGCACTGAATCTTCACTCTTGTTTTGGCTAGCAATCTTCCTGAATAATTTTCTAAGATATTATTAATGACTAGGATCCAAGAAATACTGTTCTGGAAACCTGAAACCCATTATAGCTAAATGATCACATTCTTCTGACCAAATAGAGGGTAAAGATATGCTGTACTCATTTCAAGGTAGTGGTAGTGCTGAGTGTCTTAGTGAAAAAATTTAAATTGAGTAAAGTTTTAAACCACGGAGTACAACATAGTTAGGAGAGACAGAATGTATCATTTGGGTACAAGACGGCTTTATATGCAGCCTTATATTTAGCAGGGACGGAAATTCTCATTTTACATTAAAAGATTATTAAAGTAGCACCAAAACTTTACTTGGAAAGGACAGAGAACATGAATTTGCTGCCCTTTATATCATCCACTCAAGAATAAACTACATTAAATGAAACCAAAGGTATTCTTCCCCAGATATTTGATAGAGGGAACAACACAAGTTTAATGTTCAGAAATGGATCTTGAAATAATTTCCCATAGCAACTGATGGCTATTTTTGTGATAAATAATTGCTTTCTGCTGCTCCTATTTACTTTTCCTTTGATTCTTTTAATATTACTTGAATACAGTAAAAAAATCACATAAATATTTTTGTAGCCACTGATGACTATGACATTGTTTGCAATCTGTTTCAAAAAAAGAGGACAAAAATTTCTGGCCAAAACGCAGAAAGGACCCTATTCTTGAAACAAGAGCAGCAATAAAAGAAACTTTAACAGATATCCCAGAGCTGTATAGACCGTGGAAGCATGCATTTGTAGTCCAAACATTACTAGTTCACAGGAATAAAACTGAATTCTTAGTATAAAATCAAAACAACTTTATTTTATCAGAGTAGCATTTCTTAAACAAATTACAGTGACACTGTTCAGGTTAAAAGAGTTACAAAGCACTAGATAGCAGCTATCAGTAACATTTCCTCATTATAGGAGAATGGGAAGAAGCTCTAATTACTGCATACAAATGTTTACATTAGTGTGAAAACTGCTAACTACCTTTAATTGCTAGCAGGAATTCATATGCTTTAGGGTAAACTGAGTAAACACCTGTAGCCAATAAATAATTTAGTTGTCATTCTCACACCCTGGAGAAGTTGAACTGCTGCTGACTCAGCATGAGCAAAAATGAAAGTGCTCTTCCAAAAGGCTTCAGAAAGCACTGGTTTAGAGACTACATATGACAAAGTACAATAAATCCACGGGATAGGTTATTCCGTGTGTTATTTGCATTTTCAAACATCAGTAACATCTAATATGAAGAAGAAAATTTCCAAGTCCAGCGTGATAATGTTGTTTCAACAGCTAAGCCTGTAAATTAACTTGTAATGGAAGTGCTCCTGGCACCAGAAACAAGCCACATTATGGCACTTAAACTTCCAAGACCTGTCTGCTAAACAATGCCCCAAAACTGCATCAAACCATGGTATGTAATTTATTTTCTAAATCTACTGAGGAAGCTGCATTGATCTTGGTCCCCCAAGAAGTCCTAGAGAAAAGATACGAGTACACAAAACCCCCTCATATTATTCCAGAGCTGTTGATTGTTTTAACTTTTTGCAGAACACATAAAATTCTGGGATCCTGTGTGTCACTAAAGAAACAACACTCTGAAGGAAGTTGTTTGTCTGTCTTTCAAGAACAAATTAGGTCAAACCAATGAAGTAGACAGTGAAGCAGCCTGAGTTGGATCTTTAATTAGCAAATGGTTTATAGAATTAGCTCTGGTTTTTGTTTTTGCTTTTTCCCAGTTCTTTGTTTTATGGAAATCAGTGTTCACATGAGAGTAAGATTACCAGTGAACCATTTCTGTACCAGTGATAACACTGATTGCCTATGACATCCATATGATGGCAATACTACCAATCTTGGGAGACTCTAAATGCACCACAGTGATTTCCAGTTTAGTGATCATTTGTAGTGAAAGCAGGTCAATTTAACATTCAGGACTATTCCCCTTCTTTTACCATGGTCACTTAAATAGTGAGTAGCCAATTCACTGTACAAAATGGATAGTGAATATATGAAAACCAACTAGGTACTGAAGTGAGCCAGCCTCAGCAACCAGACAGTGTTGATGTCTTGCCTCATACTCAGAACATTTTTAAAGTCCTTTTTTTATGGATATAAATTTCCAGGCAGTTTTTACTCAGCCCATTTGTTAATACTGACCATAAATTTAATTTGGTGCCCTTAATTTGCTACATTTTGTATTCTTTAGAAGTATTCTGCATTGCAGAATTTACTGCTCAACCAAAGACCTTCAATTTCTGCTACTCAGGTGAACTCTGGCTGTACTGCTGATTAAACATATTGCTAATGTTTCAGCTGACATATTTTCCTGGGCTATGGAGGTATGCACACATATGTCTCAGCGGCGATGATTTGTGAATACTTAAGAACTGATCCACATGCACAGTATTGAAATAACTGTTAAAGTGTAAATTATGAAGCATCCGTAACAACAGCTTGACAATATTATGCCATTAAAGAGACACAAAACTATGCAGGACAAGAACATTCACCTCTGATATGAAAAATTTTGAAAAAGATAAAAGTTATATGCACTGATAAAGGCTAGGGAAGAAAGGAAGAAAAAATAAAGAGTAGGAAAGAACAAAAACAAAAATGGAGCTAATAAACATGATACTAATAAAAATATAACACAAAATTATAAAGATTCAAAGCAATTAGAATATATGATCTTAGATTATTAAGTGCAGAGAAAAAATTCCATCAAATAGATTTACAAAGGCAATACAGTCAGTAGGAGGACTCAAACAATAACAAATGATAAAAAAATTAGGACTAAAGTATGAACGGATGATCAATAATGAGTAAGTTCTTGAAAAAAGCAAGAATACTTTGAGGAAGAGACCTCACACAGCTAGGAATGGAGAAGGGGTCAGTAGCAATACATGAAGTTGATACGCTGCATGGCTGAGTATTCACAAACGGAAGACTGTGGTTTAGATATTTCTGCAGATGCACGTGAAATGGCAAACAAAACAATTATAATCATACCAGAGCAGGCATTTAGGCAACAACTCTGGAATTATTTCACTCTGGGGGAAAAAAAACCACCACACCAAAAAACCAACCCAAACAAAACATAACGATATGAAAAACAAAACTCAAAAACACCCTACACACAGATAAAAGAAATACATTCTAAAACCTCTGACAGAAGTTCCAGCAGAAATTCCAATGAGAGATTTTAGCTCTAAATACTGAAATACCCCTTTCTTTCAGAGGAGGTTGGCATATGACTAACAACAGAACAGAAACATTCTTCTGCCACCACTTACAACTGTTAGATAACACATCTTAAATCTCCAGGGTTAGCAGGTTGTCGTGAGCCCTATGTTAACAGAAGGAGCATTTTATTCTTGAAGACACTTGCTATTTCTGGAAGTTAAACAAGATACTCCAATAAAGTAGAAAAGAATGTGAAGGAAAGTTAATATTCCATTTCTGTTTCCATATTGATTTTTAAGATATAAATAGACAATTAAATCACATCATTTTTGGGCAGACATTCATATTCCAGTTGTATCAGAATGTTGGATTTTGATTAGATTTTGTTAACTGTGCTCGCCATTTGACACAATTTGTGGATGTTTAATGTCAAAGAACAATACTGAAATGACCAAATTGGAGAACAGGCTGAAGTCACCTTTCTTTACAGAATCTTTCCTTTTTTTTTTTTTTTTTTTTAACACAAAGATTTTCAGGAGCTCTTAAATATTATTTTCTTTTTCTGCTTATATGATCTTGAAGAGTCAATAAAACCTCTGCTCAAAAAAATAACTCGTCTTGTGCTCCCCATTCACACAGCTCTACATGGCTTCACAGCAGGTTTTTTTTTTCTTCTATTTTTTAAACTAGGTATATTGAATTCCATTGCAGAAGCTATTCCAGGGTTTTAGCAATCATAATTTATCCATAAAAACTGAACAGGGTCAGAACCTCCACTGCCACCAATGTGATATCTTTGTGAATGGATTTGGTTTAGAGATACTCCTGGTGGTGGTAAGGAAAAAAAAAAATAAAAATCTATGGCCAGGAACATCTCAAACAGAGCTTTTAAATGAAATAATTTTTCTAGAAGTGTGCAAGTTTCTTGAAGGCATTCAACATTTTTCTGCAAACAAACAATTGTCCTCCACTCAGTTAAATCAACCTATATATGTTCCTATTTTTGGCAAGCTTTCCCCTTTGGTTAAACCATTACTTACTAAGGACAATACAAAATGGTAAATTTAAAATAAAACTATTTAGAACTCCTGGGTTAGCATTCTGCAACATAAAATTAAGAGTAAAAAATGAAATGCAAAGCCTCCAAAATAAATATAACTAAATTTGAGAGTTTTCTTTTTATATTTTATAGTGAAACAAGGTTTTTTAAGGTTTGTTTATTCTTTTTCAGTACATTACAATGAAATTAGTTCCTTCCAGGTTTGTTTCTTGTCAATGCTAACAAAAAAAAAACCCCACCCTGATATGCTATGGAGTCTATAGAGATTAGAGGTGAACACAACCACTACATAACCCAACATTTCTAAATATAGATCCAATTTTTGGTCTACCTTGCTCCATAATAAGCTAACAAAACACTAGACTTTGCTCTGGCCAGGAATATTTGTAGTTGAGGAGACATCTCAGGGCCATGGTGTATACTTTTCTTTCACCTGTAGCAGGGGAAGACGTAACAGTAAAAAAAATCCTCATATAGGGCTTAGGTAGGTAATAGGTACATTCACTAAACACCTCCTTTAAAAAGGCAAGTGTGAAGGTAATCCTGTATCAAAATAAACTGTGACTTTCTAGAAACTATTATCCAACTGACAAAACACTTATCAGATCTGTTAAGAAGATTAAAAAAGATCCAGCATAAGATTCATTACGCAGCAAAGCTCTGAAATACATTGTATCCTAATTGAATGTTTGCGAGGAAATTCATTTTTTTTTTATAGTACAATTTTATGCATCATCAATTAGCAATTGGACCAATTTAAAACTCTGAACCCTAGAAAGCTTCAAGCACAAAGGAAATGTTGTAGCCTATATTCATTTCAAGAGCAAACTGACAAGTAATGCTGAGTCTGTTACATATTCTGGAGTATCTTTTTTATGTTTCTTACACGCACACACAAACCCCAAACAAAGAACTTCACACAATTAGAACAACCTAAACCAAAATAAAACATCTCTCATCCAAAGTACAAAGAGAACCCGAACCATATATTCTAGAATAAATGACATTTCAGTTAGTACTTTGGATTATTCATATTTTTATCCCATAGGCTGCTCTTATACAAATCCTCACCAGAGTTGCATCAAACTCTTACTATATATGCAAATTTACCAAAATCTTTATAATCCTGTTCTGAAGATCCACAGGATATAGATGAGCATTAGATACTGCTCCATAAGGTAACTTTGGTTTCTCTATTATATGTGAATAGAACTCACTGAGGGAATTAAAGGGAAGAGAGGAATAAAACACCACAGAGACAGAAAGAATGCACAAATTCGTAGCAGATTTAGTCTAAGATAGCTTTTGCAAATTAAGTTAATACAGTCTAATTATATTTATATGGGAATAACTATGTACTTTTTAATATTTCTTCACTGTGTATGATTTTGCTCTCCTATAAAGTCTTCAAGAACAGAAGACTTAATGACTTGGTCTTGTGATCTGAGTCAAATTCAGGACTGACACCTCCTCTCAGACTAGTAACAGCAAGAACAACAACAACAAAATCACTCCACCATTTAAAGAAAATTACACCCACATTTTCTTCCTTTCACCTTAGCATGGGCAGCAAAATAATCTCATACATCAGGAAATAGTGCATTACATCAGCAGCCATTGGAGGTATTAGCAAAACCAGAGCTTAGTTTTCTTTGAACTGACCAATGCATCTGTTTCTGAATAAGAACAAGGGGGGGGGAAGGAAAATCCATTCCATCTGTAGCTTAGCTTCCAGTATTTTCTTTCAACCTTTTCATCATGTTTATTGAATAACTTTTTTTTTTCCTTCCCCCTTTGTAAACCTGTGTGAGAACAACTTGATGTTGGCACTGTACTTTATTCACATGAAAATGTCAAGCCAAGTAAGGAAGCAACAAAAAGACAAAGAAGAAATACGATGAGAATTTTTAATATGCTCTTAGTAGGCACCTTGCTTCTCTGATGTTCAGTGTTGTCTGCAAAAATGTAGAGCCAGATTAATGAAAGGTATGAAAAGAAAACATTTTTCATGTATACAGTTTTAACCAATAAAAGCATTCATATATTACCTACTCTCAGTACTCAACAAAATATTTGTAGTGTTCATTTCTATATTGATAAAATAGAAAGTGTAGCTATTTAGCACTATTTGATAGTATTTAAGCTAATATTTTCCCTGCATGTGTTTTTACTTAGTAGTCACAGGTTCTGGTGCTGTGTGCGGATGTAAGAGCAGTAACGTAAAGCGACGCAGATACACGCATCATAGAACGGGGAGGGGGGGAATGAGAATACTACTGCAATTGCAATTTACAATCCCAACCTCTGCAACAACCCACAGGGTTACTAAACAATTACCAAAAAAGCTCAGGCTAGCCTTTAGTGCTGTTCTCGCCCGTGGCAGCAGCTGAATCAGTCCCTAAAAAAGCAAAGCATAATAGCAGCCCTATACAAGGACGTTCATACTGCGATACCACCTCTCCTTTATCTCTGTTTCTGCCGTTCTGTATCCAGTATTCTATTTACATTTGTGACTCAGTGTTGGGACAGCGCATCATTGACTGCGTTTTCTTACAGTAGGTAGCATTCTTCTTTTGCATATGATTTCTGTTTGACAGATAGTGTTTGTGACTATTGCTATTAAGCAGGCTTTAGCTGCCTATATTGCAACACTACTGCAACATTTATCTTTCCTGCTGTAGATAACAAGCTGCTCTGTTTACAAAAATGGACAACTGAAACATGAGATAACAGAGTAAGAGCTGGGATTCACAACGTGCTGTGAAGTGACCCTAGTTCCCAAAGACATGTTGACACTGGAGCCACTGGGTCCTGCCACTGCATGTTCTTCTGCAAACGTGTGAATTGGGTTTTTGTTGCCCCAACATAATCTGTTCTTTATTTGCTCTTCGGTTCTTCCCTGTTGAGAACCACTGTTTGGCATGTTTGAAAGCACCTAAGGCAGACATACAACCTTCTCCAAAATTCCATAAACATCTGTATGCCTTGACAGTGACAGCCTCTCCTGCCTAACACAGAAGATGCGAGATAGAGCAGAACAGGAGGAGATGTGGAAAGCAAAGCATTTAATACCTTGAACAGGCATGTAAATGACAAAAATGTTTCTCTGTTCACCGAAGTAGCGTATTCCAAGGAATACTCACAATGAAAAAGCTCTTGGAGACTGAAGAGCAGAAAGTGAGGGGTTTTTTTCTATCTGTAGTCAAAGAATAACATTTATCTGTAGTATTTCCTTAATTGTACATATGGAAAAGCACTCTGTACCCTTAAGCCTCTCAGATATTCCCCTCTCCTTCTCCAGCTTACTTTTTGTCATTTGCAATACTACATCCAAAAAAAAAGACCAAGTTTGCTTCTCTCAATGCCAGTGAGAAAAGTTCAACAGGATTCTTTGCCCTCTGGTTTTTTTGAACCTGAAGACTGCAGTTGGATCATGTTCTCAAGCTTTCTTTGGAAATACCATGTCCAAAAATGTTTATTAAGCATAAGCTGAACTTATTTTGTAATTACCTTAATACTCAGTGCCTCTAAAAGTTAGAAAAAACCCCACAAGAAATGTAATGTAGCATCAAAGTGTCTAGCACTTCCCTCATTCTAACAGTGCCATGTTTCACTCAGCCTCAGCCACTTTACTCCTCTCTGTCTGCTGCAAACTAAAACACTCGACATGGCGTTTCCACACAATTTAGCCATGACTATTATCTCCGTTTTCATTTTTACTTGCACACATTTTTATCTCTCTCTTTCTTACCTAGTTCCTTCTATCCAACATTTTTGTCTTCTGTATTTCTTCCTGGTCTTTTATTCTTAAAGCTGTATTCCACATCCTATTAGTCACTGTCCCCTCTCCACTTTAAATTCAAAGAATCCCATTTCAGCTGTAAAATCTCTACACTAATCTTTACAGCACAAGGCAGGCAAATTCTTCTCTCCTACTAACACAATCCATTACTTACAAACTATTTTTGAGATGCAGAGGTGAGAGCAAGAAAATTCAATTCGGACATCTCTGTGCTTTACTGTATCTTATCACTTCACTTTTGTTTGCCAGCAGTGTTAATTTGATTGTGCTTCATGAAAGATTTTCTTTCTTTTATATTGCTATGAGTTACTTAATGCGTTGAAGAACAAGAGGGAATTTCCTCCCTTCCACTTGCCCCCCTCGTTTCTGTATAATGCAAAGCATTTTCTATACTTATAATTATTTCTGTTTAATAGCAATATTTCTACGTCTTGGCCTCAAGATGGAAGCTAAAAGTTCATGACCGTGTAATATTTGGAAACAACTTTAATGGTTTCATTCTCATTAGATCAAAATTAAACTCACAGTACATTTTATTTATTCAACCCTTCATAATTTTGGGCAATTTTACAGATCTCACCAACTGGCAGTAGAAAATGCATCCTAAGGAGCTCCATAAAAATGGCCAAAAAAGCCATCTAGAGCTGCAGTTGAAATCTCCTCTAAAAAGAAGGAAAATAATGACCTACTTGGAAAGTATCCCTACTACAATTCATCAAACACAGTTGAAGATAACAGTATATGCACAGAATCTCAAACAGCAGACAGCGAGGATCTGCTGTATAAGTTAGCTACATTCCTTTCAAAATCTGTTTTATGGGCACAGGCAGTAATCAAATAAAAATTGATATTTGTTTATTTGTGGTTGAAAACCAGAGCAAGGATTATAAACATGACCTTTAGAACCAGTTGACCAACAGAGCTAACTAACATTTTTTGCAAGAGTGTTAATTATGTTTCATTCAGTGTACATAAATACACGTGTGTTTGCATGTATATTTTGTAACATGGATAAAATAACATTAAAACACAATGAACTCCAAAACTCTCTTTGCAGCATACTCTCATCCTTCTTTTTCGTGGTTAAGGAGTACTCCCATGAAAGATGACATTGATTTCAGTAAGAGCAAGATAAAGGCATAAAGGAAAGGAAAATGTGTATTTTCATGTAAGTTCTACAAAAGCTTGCTGAGCAGCTTTGAAAAGGGCAGTGAATACATCTTTTCAAGTTCAAATACTTCTTGAAAGCATTAGCTAAAATATTTGCTTGACAATCCAAGAACTAATCTCATATTCTGCCACTAAAAAAAACCCACTCCACATCCCCCAAAAAATCAACAACAAACCCCACAACCCAAAACAAGCCAAAAAGGTTTAGAAATTACCCATTAAAAAAAGCCTGAGACCAGACTAGATTGGGTGTAACAGGAAATGGAAATGCCTTTTACGTATTCTCTGCTCTAGGATGTGACTCTGGCATGAAAATCGCTAAGCTTCTTCAAGCACTGCAAACAGGAATGAATTGTGGCAGACAATCAAAAAATGGTAAGACAGTAGGGATAAACCAGATTCAGATCTTCCTGCTTATATCTTCATTTTGGGCAAGCAGTAATTGAGTCTTCCTTTCAAAGTCTTTCTGGGTCCCCTTGCTGTTGCCTTGTAGCTTTGCCACGGAAATACTTTTCACATGTAGTAACTGGCATGTCACAAATCTTTTAACTTCCCTAATTTTAGCAAGATAAGCATTTACTTTCACTCTGTGTAAATATACTTCAAGAAATTTTATCAAAAACAGTGGGAAACATTTCCTTTTTCACTGTTACCTAAGAAACCACATGTATCTAGGCACGTGATGAGCATGCTGCTTTTCAATGGATAACTTTATGTTCTGTTGATACTATGATTTAATTCAGAAGGCATTTTGAGACTGGAAGACTTTTACCTTGATGAAAATAAATACAAAAGTCACCACAGATGTTACTTATCAGTGAGAGCTAGAGATACAACGTAGTGCAGTAGTTTATGTCATTATCTGCTCTACTTCTGAACTGGGAATGGGCACACACAGTATAGCATTGCATATCCTCCTGTATAACGTGCAGAGCTGTAAGAACCGCTAATTTCTTTTGCTACTCAGATTGGTTTGCGATTATTTCCCAAATTATGTTTTTCTTCTTAGGTATGCAGAGAACTGTATTGAGAATTTTTTATTTTTGTTTTTTCAGTTACTAAAACCTTCACATACCTCAGCACCAGTTATTCAGCTATCAAAATCATACATTCATTCCCTCCCCGCCTCCTCCCAAAAGACATCTTTCAACCAGTTATGGACCAAGAAAAACCTACAGATTTATGAATCAGACATGCAGTACAAAACCTAGTGAAGTCGCTGCTTAAGAATTGAAGTAGTCAAAGCACTTTTACAGATATTCTCCAGTAACAAACACTTTCAAAGACACTACAATGACTCTTGAGTACGTAAAGTTAAATAGCGGTTAATTTTGTAACAAATATCCACTTGAATAGGCAGTTCCTGCCGCTGGCTAAAATCTTTTCAATGCACAGGCAAAATTGAGTTTTGCTGCTCCAAAACTAAGGGACTGAGGCTTAGCTAGGGAAGGGCAGCTCCTGTTACAGGAAGGGGTGTGAGAGAACGGGTAAGACTGGGAGAGAGAGCCGCAGCATTTGACTTGTTCTTACCGTCACCGAGGCGAGCAGAGGGTTTAAGCATAGATACTGCTCCTCAGAGGAGCAGCCATCCCAGCACTGGAAAAAAGGCTGCTTTCCTATACGTTGACCTTTCCCTCTACAGCAGGGTAGCTCAGCTCTCCAGAGCTCTAATGCAGCCAAATTAGTCAGAAAAACCATTCTGTTGCCCTAGGCAACTGCATGCATGACTTTTTTTTTGTAAACATGAAACTTTCTGTAATGCTTTTTTCTGTTTGTGCATATTACACAGTACAGGGAGATTCTTGAAATCCCACCATTAAACAGTATTTCTCACTAGCATCCACTTAACATAAAGATCACAACCATATACAAGACGCTGTTATGCTTACAGACATAAAAATTAATTTCTACAGACCCTTATCTGTAGAACCTACAGTCATATTTTGGAAACTGTCCAATCTGTGCTCATAATTAAAGTTTATTCTGCATTCTTATTTTCATGCAGTATCAAATATTTATATGTTAATAGTGTTATATTTTTAATAGTTTTTTTTAGTTCTGCCCCCTTGCCTCATCATCTGTAAATAAGTCATGGGAAGAAAAAGTTTTATTTTCCCTTTCAAGCAAGCATTTCAAGCTGAGCTGTCACATAATAAAATATTTTATCATATTTGACTATATTAAGACTATAACTTTCAATGTATATCCTCAATTCCAAAATTTCTGAATATATGTATGTTGAAATTGAGCAAGCGTGACATAGTTCTTGGTTCCCTTGGGAACAGTATTCAGAGCTCATTTGAGTTGTGACCTGCTTATGCTGCCGGGGAGTATTAGTATTTTTGTTGGATCTTTAGAACAGAGATATGGAGTGAAGGACAAAGGCAAAAAATAAGACTCTTTAACTTCACAGATGAAAAACAGATGAGATATTGCTGTATTTCAGGAGACAGAGTTGGCTTTTTATAGGATCTGCCCCATTTTGTAAGCTCTCTTGGAGCGATTACTCCTTTTCATAGTAAAATATTTCTGATGAACTATGCATGGAGAAATGTACAGCTGTCCACAGCACAACTTATGGTCTGAAATATCTAAATATATTTCAATAAAGAAATAAGAATGCAAGTTAACTTCAGAAATTCTTTTGCAAAATGGATGGCAGTTCAAAATGGAATATATTCACAAATCCTGTAATATTGCCTTTTGTTTCCTAACCATACTATCACCTGACATAGATTAGAGTTATGAAGATTATCCGTTACATGAAATGGTACAGTTATAATTTCTGCTTACAACACAAGACTACGTATAATTTAACCCATGACTTGGGCCCTATGAGTTATATTAGTACAAATAATATTTATAGATCCTTCCCTCATCTAAATCTGGCTTCTAAACTTTACTTCTAACATGTTCTCCTTTCAGTCCCTCAGTAATCACAAAATCCATCCTCCTATACATAGTTCATATATATATTAGGATCAGGCTCTCTTTCCAACAACACTTTCACTCATATTCTCTTCCTATCAGTTCAAGGTAGGACAAGGCCAGTGAATACATTTCCATACCTCCTCTTCAACCTGCTATGGGTTATATTTCCCTTCCTTCCAGTCCTTTCTTTACACCTCATAAAAGGAATGGCATGCACAGCTTTGGGGTGCATCTGCAACTGGGTCTTCATTACGACATACGTCTTGCATCAATATTCTACCTTGATACTCCACTGGTGAGCACGGTGCTTGTGAGAGCTAATCTTAACTCTGTGCACGCCATCTATCATTAAGGCACATAGGTGGTTTCAATTAGCGTCATTTGATGGAAGTCACTCCCTAAAGTATTTATCACTACAAAACATTTGTGAAGTAAATAACTATTTTACAAATGGGAAACTTGTAAGTATTTGTGTAGCTCAAATGCCATTTCAAGACCTCCTAATAGTAAACAAGTTGGGCTTGGAAAGGTTTGAGACCACACTTGACTGGCAGTGTAAGCATCGTACCTAGCATGCACATGGTCACAGGATCACTGAAATAAATAACAGGGAATTAAAAGGTAATAATTAAAGTCCAAAATCTCTGCTTCTCGAATCTTCTTTACACCATAAATGCTACACACATAGACATTATGCATTTTTATCCGTGAGATAATTTACAAAAGAAAACATTTTGTTTATGAGCTGCAGCTTACTGAAGCCTTATTCAGTTACGATCTTTGTCTGGGTCCAGTAACACAGAGCAGCCGACAGGTCAAAGAAAGCTGTTTGGAGACACTGGTTAGATACAAAGGAGTTTTCCTCCAGAGCAGATAATCAATACATTTCTGTTAACATCGCATAATTTTTAATACTGCACTGGATCATCTTCTGCTTATTAAACTGCCTCATGTTACAAGTTTGAGAGTTGTATTCAAACATGAATATGAGTTAAGAACAAAAAAAAAAAAAAAAGAAAAGAAAATCCTGTTCCTGAAGAGAACTGCAAATACGAATGTGTTGCTATTAATTTTCAAAACATTTTTAAGTTTTCCTTTTCTTGTCCCTTCCCCCCCCCAAAAGACAACACTGAACATCTTCCTCCTGAATAGGGATAATTTATGATTGTTTTAAATTTTACTGCTTTGCTACCTTAAGTTCTTTGCAATGCCTTTTCTGCAGCAGGACAAAAATCTCTTTAAAGTTCAACCTGCTAAATTAATAAACTGTGTTTTCAGTTTTAGTTCTGTGTTAAATGGAGCTGCAGAAAATTATTATAACATACCCATAAACCAGCAGCAGATGCAATATGTTCAAAGTGATTATTTTCTTTTAATTTTATAAACGTACAGAAAGTTTCCATTACAGTCTTTCCTTCAGCGCATCCCTACTGTAAATTAAAGATGTGCCAAATCGGCTCCAAACACATTTTGTAACCAAGAAACAGCGAGAGGTGGCACACTGCAAGATGACAACAACAAGACATTAAGGCAGAGTAGCAAGCGTTGGCCAGTAAGGTACAATCCTCAGTCCTCGGAGAGGATATAAGCAAACCAGATCTACCTACCCAAGACATAATGGTTTCCCACATTCACTGAAGGAAAGGATGACTGCTTAGAGAAACAGCGTGATGAAGAATGGGGTAATGCATGATGTCATAGGCACCCGTGGAGGAGCACAAAGAAAGGGCAGATAACAATGGAGAAGGGCTCAAACCGAGCATAATACAGAAAATAAAACATTTTACAATATTACTATAGAAAACTTCTTTAGGGATGGTAACTTGTTGGTCATGAGTCTTTTTGAAAAAACGCATCTACAAATGTCAGGCTTTTAGGAAATCTAACACGGAGTTTCAAGTCATTATAAATCAACTGGCAATCTCTTTGGAAAATCAGATGTCTTAAAGGTAGTTGCATTAAAAAGTTTTCTGATACTCTACAGAAGTACTAAACCTGTAGTCTTTTAATGCAAATTTGAGTTTCTTGTAGGGTATGGGGGATTTAAGAGAGAAAGGAAATAAACAAAAACACCACAGATTTATGCTCTTCTGTATGCAGGTATGTACCATCTTGTATTATCATGTTGAGAGGATTATCACATTCCAGAAGATTCTAGTATTTTTATGGCAGCGAGGGCATGTACTGTCTTCAAAACTATTAGACCTTTTTAGGATAGAATTAGATATAACGAGGTTCTCTAAGAACGGCATTTACCTAGATATACACAGAGTATTTATATGTCCTGTTTCATGGGGGTAGGGGCGTTACTCAAAGACACTCAATCTCAAGCTGAAAAATGTCAGCCTGATAAACATGTAGAATAATTCTATTCTGCTTTTATTTATTTATTTAAAGTGAAAATACTAACAATTCTGTGGAGGACCTGTTTACAGTTACAAGGTGGAAAAGAATTACTCCATTAAAACTGGACTGTACTTCTAATAATAATGAGATATTCCAAAACACTATGCGTATGCAATTAATAAAGATATCCACAATTTCTTCAGCATGCACTATACCAGGGTAATAGCTCATTAAAATATCACAAAAAAAAAAAAATCAGTTACAAATAAGAACCTTATCTCCTAGTTAGTTACGTGTAGTGTTTTTTCAGCTGAGTGAAAAGCTGTTTGGTTTGGTTTGTGTTTTGGGATTTTTATTGGTGTTTGTTGGTTAAGGATTTTTGTTGGTGATGTTTGGTTTGTTTTTTGTGGTGGTGGGGTTGGGTTTTTTTTGAATGGAGCAATGCATTTCATTCCCCAAACATTTTAAACTAAATTGTTACAGACCAGCACATCATAGCATTGCAAGAGTACCCAGCTATTCATCCAGCTATTAATCATTAAACTAGCAGAAAAAGAAAATACCAAGGAAATCAAACAAACTGCATTTAAGTTAGCTTCCAAAGTATAGCATGCTTTTTTTCTAGAATGTATCAGTAATAAATATAATAAGATATAAGGATATAGTTCTTCAACACACTGTCAAGCATTTTACAAGTCTCAAAAGAAAGTTACAGATCTCTATATTTGTGCAAGTAGCTAGTACTATAACTACATTTTAATCAGGGTTTTACACAATATAGATAGAGTCTGCAGAGGTATTTCACAGATAAGACAAGAAATAAGAAAATTATAATTCCACACCCCAGTTTTATCCTCTGGGATCAGAAAGAAGAGTCTCAAAGGCTCAGAAAATATGTAAGATGTCAGGGTACAAGATAAACTGGAAACTACTGTTAAAGAGGATTGTATGTCAAAGAATGAAGACTTGTGTGCTTTTAGTAGTAGTAACAAAGTTTCTGCACAATGAACAATTCTGTCAAAAGTCCATAAAAAATTCCAGGGTAAGTTATCTGCTATCAGTAGAAACCTCAATAAATTAATACAGACACAAAGCAACAAACCTCTAAAAATATGCAGAATGACATCTCAAAAAAAAAAAAAAGCCACCAAAATTATCAAAAGGTAACAACAGAACGTACGCATGCGTGTATGCTTTCAAAGTAATTTCACATTTAAAAATAACATTATTTGTATGTATTTATTCAAAACATACATTAATCTGCCCTAATTTAGCATTACAAAAATGTTCTAAAATTCATGCAGTGTTTCATAGATTTGACAACTACTAAAAATTGATCCAAGCTACAATCAAAGTAACAGGAGAGTCTATACTGACCTCAATTAGCTTTTGATCAAGCCTTAAGAGAATTAACAATCCTCTAAACAGTCGTCGTTCATGGATACATGCATAGAGAGTGCAAAGTGTTAGCACCTTTAGAATGAGCAAAGTTACTCTAATTGAACAGAAGACCAGTAACATCCATTTTTTTTAAACAATGATTTCATTAAAAGTCTGCTAAGTCAGGCTTGCCCTATTGCTGAACTAAACCTCAAGGTAACCTTAAAAAAATGAAATGCAGAGAAAAAGACAACAGAGTTGGTGACCTCAAGAAGTTTCAAACTCAACAAAAGATTCTGAATCAGACTTATCTTCATAACTGAGGCGCCGGGTAGCTGGCGGCTTAGAGTAATTTTTGCCCTAGAAAAGTTGATTTGAAGAACAGCAGTGAGTCATCAACGATTAAGAATCAAACAAGCACACTTTCCTCCTTCAGACTAACTCCTTACTAATAATTTGTGTTGTCTTGTTGCCCTAATTCTCAATGTGGGCAGAAGCAGAGGTAATACAGAAATTGAGAAAGAAGGGGGGGGGGGGGGGGGGAGATACAACTTGATTTCATGCACATCTTAAGAGAAACACCACCCACGTTAAGCCTTGATACACGCTTCCTCAATAGCAAATAAAAAATATGTTTGATAGCCAGACATTTTTTCTGTATACAAGATGACAGTTGATTAAGACTGTATTACAGAGTTCCAAAATTCAGGTTGAGTAACCATGGCCAACTGTCAAAAGTAGTAATGAAAGCAGAGATATCACTATAATCAAAAGCAACAGGGAAATAAAGAAAACTGAATGCTAATTATTTGTGATTAGTTTCTCCTTTCAAGGAAAAAAAAATGCTACCTTGCTGAGGTAGTTAAAACAGGAGCAGCAGCATGTGAGCAGCACTTTATATGAACTATATTATTCAAAGTTCAAGGAAGTTATGTGGAAAATGAGATTAAATTTCCTCTTTAATACGATATAGAAGACATAGACAAACTGTCAATAATTTTGCTATATGTTGGCCCTATGTACCATTCAAAAGATGCCAGTTCAAAATAGTACTTTGCATCGTTTTGACACTCTAGGCTCTTGAAAAAATCTTTTTATGGTAACAGGAATTCCTTTTTTCCATGGATATACCCTTAACTTCCTCTTGTCCTAATTCTTCCCAAGTAATAAAAGTGCTATAAGCCCCTCAAATACTTCACACTGCTATCTAAACAGGTCATTTGTAAGATGCCAGACCCAAATAAAGTCCTTAGACTCTCTGATGAGACTTCCATAAATTTACAAGTTAAAACAGTTATAAAAATTATTCCAGTCACATTTGAAAGACTTTTTTTTTTGAGTCACACACACCACAAGAAGAACATAATGAGAATTTCCTTTTTTCCTGAAGAAAACTGAAGGAAGAAAAAAGTCACATGTGAAAATATATCCAGTTCAAATGAACACATTAAGCATCTCTTGGCACACACTGAGAAATTGGGGGGAAGAGGGGAGGAAACCAGAGAAACAACAAACCTTCAATTTATATACAGATATATAGTACTAAATAACTAAGCAATGTAAATCCTCAACGACGCTATTAAAATCATGCCTTGTGGAAAGTATGATGTATACAGCAATGTGAATTAGAACATGGGCATTTGTAATTCAGTCTAACAGGAGTGAAAAATACACTGAGTACGGTGAAAGGAGAATACACAGCTACCCCAGTAGATGTGTCCAGTCATTTCCCATCATTTTTGACCTATGCTAAATTTCAGTCAAGTCAGAACAAACCCCTACATTCAGCAGTGGAAACACTATTTTCTGACAATTATATTGGACAAAATATTAAAATGCACTAAGTTGTTTGCAGGGAAAGTGGTAGGATGATCTAATATACTACATCTTCTAAAATACCATTTGAGGTATTTTACCTAGCCCATAACTAGTTTCCTGAACTACCAATTCTCACCACATAAAATATTTAAACCACAAGTTATCCCTCCCTGATTTATACCACAAGGAACCCTAAGTGTTAAAAATCATGTAGCATTTAACAGTGGCTGAGGCTTGTATCAGTTTGAAGATAAACACTGGGCAGCAATGCCACGGGTAACTGATTAGACTTAATCATCTTATACTAAAACCTTCATGTTTCAGTGCGAGGGAAGAAAAAGTTCCAAATCTAGACCGAACTCCAAAGTACGTGTACATTAATCATAACTTATTTTTTTCAAATTTCTTTTGGATAAACAAAGGTTTTAATTATACAGGTCCCTGTTCTGTTTGTTTCCTAATTAGAGAAAAATGGCAAGTCTCCCAATCTAAGCTCTTTCTCTTTGAAGAATTTAACAATACATTTGGACAGGCACATATATTTATTTGGAGACTACACAATGAATAAAATCCCATTTGCACTTAACAGAGCAAAGTTTGCCAGAATTCAGTATTTGAGCCAAGGCTCCACGCTCTGCTAATGGCAAAAATGGCTGTCCCTGCAGTCAAGTACTGGATTATGTACTTTCCTCTTGGCAAGCGTAAGCCTGGAAACACCCACAACACCTGTTGTTTATTATAAATGGCTGCATTGAAAATAGACATGTTCCTACTGTGAAAGCAAAAAGAAAAAAAGAAAGAAGCGTGTGCATGGGAAATTATGGACAAAGATGGTAACTGTGAACTCCTTACTGATCCTGCTGAAAGTATTTAACTGCATAGTGCATTTATATAATAACTTTTACCTAAAAACCACAAAACACAAAAGATTTCTGTGAAGATAGTTAAAGATTATTGTTAAGGCAGGTTATCAATCAAAATGAGAGGAGGAAACTTATGGAGGTCAGGAACAAAGCCAAGAAATTTCAATTCTAGTGACAAGGCAAATGACCAGACTTCTGTACTCAGTTAAATCTGGACTAACACATGTCATTCAGTGAAAATTCTCAATGTATTTAACCAATGTATAACTAAAGTTAGTACTCTTTTCCGTAAGCTGTGTGTAATTACCTTCCAGATCCTACTTGCATGAGAATATTGAAAAGCTACCAAGTAACAAGGATACTTGAGTACCTTAAATGATTACTTACTCAGAAGGGAAAAAAAGAAAAAAAAAATCACCAAAAATCTCCTACAGCTTTTACTGGTAAGTACAATGAGATCCGAGTCCTATGGTCTCTTCCTACTCCCATTTTTTAGACTGAGTAATATTCCTGAATGATTCCCCTACTCTATCCTCTTCTCTGAGGACACCATCTCCCAGCTTTTTCTTAAGAAAAATCTTTCTGCAGTCGATATCAGCAACTGCATTGTTTTTCCTTTGTCTTCAGCTTCTGAGGGGGTAATGGAATTATGCTGGTTTGAATCTTAACTGTATTAATTTCTACCAGTAGGATACTGTGATCAGATCTCGAGTCCTGATCTGGCTCACTCTTTTTGATGAAATAGGTCAACAAGTCTGTTTACATAAAAACTATCAGCAATAAAAATTATACTGCAGATCAGATACCAGTTATTTGTTTTACTTTGCAAACAGCGATGACAGTACGTAGCTCCTACCAACAAAGCGAGTACCTCACAGTACACAACCTACTCTCGGGATCTTTATCATTAGGCAAGGTATTGTTACCATCCTTTCAAATTGTGGGAAATGAAGGCACAGAAAAAGCATCTGTAGGAACTCTACAAAGATCCAGATGTTAAAGGTAGGCCTCCAAAGCCTATCAAGTATCTGATCTCTAAGATTGCTCTCTTTCTCTCTTTTGGCAAGTGACCTCAGTAAAATGAGCTTTCCTGCTTTTATTGAAGGGATCTTGACATACTTCCTTAATGTATTAGAAAGGTCTTAGTCATTTGTGCTCAGCCTGAGACAGTGTCCGTCAACTTCAGCTCCCCTACTTCAGTACTTTCTTTTTCCAGTCAGCTTTTCTATTGTTCTTCCAAATTAAACCCTGTTTCTTCCACTTCTTATATCCTACGGCCAACCATCACAATGGACAATTCAACCCCCCCCCCAATACATTTTTAATGCTTCCTGTCTCCTACAGTGCACTCAATGTATCTTTCTTATTCTAAAATTGCCTTTGCATTTCTCTAACCTGTCATAAAAGGAAGCAAACCTATTTTACAAGTATTTTTGTATAACTCGGCTTTGAGTCTGGCTTCCACACCCATCGACTGAAAGGCAGACCCGCTCAAAGCTGTCAACAGAACAGAGTCAAGCTGAGCTGTGCCACGATTTATGCAGGTAGGGCCGGAGCTGTCAGTTCCACTGTCATGACAGCGGGGAGGAATGAGGGGCAGAATTCTTACTGCTGAAATTCTGGATTCGCTACATCACAAATCCAGCACCGATTCCAAAGGGACAGAATGCAGTATGTAATTCAAAAAACATATTTCCCTAGCACAGCAGCAGGATAAATAAATTGGGAGACAATCTATATTAATATTGGAAGCCTGAGAACAGACTGTTTATTTTTCCCCCATTTAGATTCCAGGCTAAAATATTTTGGTTAAACAGAGGCATAATGAAGAAAAAACACAGTTTGATTTATGATTTAAACAGCAATCACATGTAGTCTAATATTACTATTTATTAGCATTTCTCACAACTCTGTTAGAATCTAATACCTTCAAAACACCAAAATGCACCTTGACAAAGCCACCTGCATTTCACTCCAAGCAGGATTTATGTGGATGAAGTTGTGCTTAGGTTACAAAATGATTGCTTTGCTACCAATTTCCCAGCATTACCCAAGCCATCTGATGAAAATCAGTATTTAAACATTACAGTGGTCCATATTCCAGCTCCTGTCATAACTGATTATTTATGTCATTCGGGGAAGGAAAAAGAGAGTTCTGGTCAGCTGCCAAGATTAAACTTACTAAAGGTAGTGTTTTGCCTTGGTGATGCATTTCTATTTATTCTCACAATTAACACACGCATTAGCAAAGTGGATCTATATATTATGATTTCAGACACCTCTGAAACTGACAATGCTAGCTTGTTCTCTAAGTTGTCTTAATTTGAATTTTTAATATTTTTTTTTTTTTAAAGATTGTACTGAAGCTGTAAAGTTTTTGATTAGAAGACTGACTCTGACCGTATTACACCACTGCGCCTGGCATAGCTGAATTCTAATCTTGCTTGGAGACCCTGAACGTCGCTGTAATAGCTACTTGCTGATGCTACTAGAAAATACTTAACTTTTAGCTTTAATAGGTATAATTCCTGTATGGGGCAGGTTATAATGCTTACAAATATTATGTTTGGCACTCTCAAGTTTACAAGCAAGATATCTATAGCAGCTACTTGAAGAACTGCCAGAATAAGCTTAATATAAACTGGCCTTAATACAAGGGAAATGATTGGTAATAATCTGTTTGGGGAAACGCAGGGAAGATTCTTTAACATAGTAAGTTTCCTTAACATGATCTGTCCTGGAGCTTCCTCTTCTTGGTTCCTAAGTGAAATAACTCATGCACACAAGAATCATAGACAATTAAGAAGAGAACTAGAATGACCAATTTCAAGTTTCCCAAACCAAGAGGAAGGAAAAAAAATTCCACCATCATCTGTCCTCTTCCTTATCAAGGCACCATGTCCACAGCGGGTTTTTTGTTAGCATTTTGCTTCCAGCTACTTGTTTGATTCCTCTCTCATCCTAGTACACACACCCCCTGCTATCAGACTGTAACTATAAAATGAAAACTCACTGTAGAAAAAAAAAAAAGGGCATCTAATTGCTTCCTTTCTTGGAGGTGCATCATTCAGTTCTCTTGTATGACTGATACAATCTGACATGAGCATTGTAATTCAATGCATCAACTAGAAAATTTATAAAGACAGCTTTTCTGAAAAGGAAACCACTTTTTTTTTTTAGAATACAAGAAGGGAATAATAAGTAAACCTAATGTATGCGTTATCTTTATCTTGACAGGAGGAATATATAAAATGCACAACAGCAAGCAATATTGTGTATATCATTACGCAAAAAAATTTAAGTACCTATAAATGCGGACAATAGTCTGATATCCTGTCAAAGTAACAAACCTAGATCTTAAAAATAGACAATATGTGGTGGAGTTATTTTTCATTTTTTTAAATTAATGATGTGGAGATTATATATAAAAACCAGGGGAAAAGTGCTTTTCTGCAAATAGTAAATTTGTATTTCTTATAATGTTTGCTGAAGATTATGCTCTCCTATGAGCAATTCAATTTTAATCCATTCACATATTGAATAACATGAAACCTAAAGGAAGGCTTTTTATCACGAACATACAAATGCATTAAGTTGGCTTGAGACATTCAGGTTTTTTCCCTCATTTTATCCCTAATCTTCCATCTTCAGGGATTTCTGAACTACATTGGTGTCAGTAAAATACCAGTGCATGCCATTCCAGACTGTTTTGCTTACCAAAAGTTTAAAAATTCCAAAGCAAATAAGTAAGAATCTCTGAGACAGAAAGACATGATTTTTTTTTTTCCTACTAGAAGATAATATGGTCAACAATTTTTTTTTTCTAGACATGTTCAGTGACAGGTTTATAAAAATTAGAATTTAAAAAGCTAGGCACCAAAGTCCCTCTTTTAAGTACTATAATTCTCTCAGTTCTCAAGAAGAGTCACTGGACATTCTGTTTTCTTGAAAAACAGCCCACTAAAAGTCAAGTCAGCTTGCTGTTTGGGGTTTTTTAAAGATCATATATATATTATATCATATTCAGTAACTCGTTAGGACACAACTACAGGATGCTTCCTACTTATACAGCACTCAAAGCACCTTATATGAATACTTCAGATTTTTCAGATGAAGCTGAGTCAGCAAGCGCATGTGCACGGACAAGCTCATAGTCTCTTACGTATATCTGACCTCTTAAAAAATAGGTAAACCCAAGCTTTTGTATTTCTTTACTTCATTCTGAAATAAGCACCAGGCCATGAATCTGCAAGCAAATGGTCAACTAATGTAGAAAGTCCTCAGCATTTCATTTTACTGCAAATTATAATGATATGGAAAGGGCAAGTGCCTACAGTCATTACTCAGCCTGATAAAAGAAATCAAACCTCAGTACGATGGAATGACAACACACTCCAGTTCATTTCTTCCTTGGAATCCATTAACCTCCTTCATATGAGAGCTCTAACAGATTTTTTTTTTTTTGATCTAGATACAAGGTTCTTTTATTATCAGTTACTCTATCACATGCTGCTCTAAAAATGTACTCTGCACACGGCCTATAGTTAGAGGGCTCACAAATTAAATGGCTATCTTGTCTAGTGGTGATAAAATATCACTATGGAAAATAAAGAGGTCATCAGTGATAGACATATAAAATTCAACAAGATACCTGTCCATTGTAACAGATAGAGACTTAAAAGCCATATATGACAGGAAAAAAACCCCATCAACTCTCATTGATAACTGAAAGCTGTGTTTTACTACCGTTGCAACCCTTCAGTAGCATCGTACTCTGCAAGAAATCCAATTGAAACGAGTAGAGAAACGTACCACGCCGTGCAAGTAAGGGTCAGAGAAGATTGAATAGAAACAAATACTGAACTGGAAAAAACTCAGCATGGTGTTATGTCCATCTTTGTTGACATACTGTGCATCTACTCTAACGAGAGAAAATACAATCCCCATAATTTCAACTGTCGAAATTAGTGAGGCCTTAAATTTCTTTTCCTGCATAAATTACTATGAATATTAAGCACCTCTGTATTCCTCCCTTTTCCTCACCCTTTACACAATGAATACATTTTTATTCTCCATTATTCTAAAACCAAAGTGAGAAGAGTCTACCAAAAAGCATGCAAATAACTGCACAGCTATGCTTATTTATTAATATAAATTAAGGAATGGCAATATGATATAGTGAACAGATGATGTTTTAACAGAGTAGCCTTGAGCAGCAGTAGTACATGAATAGCGTACACTTCTTTTAGTCAAGCAATTTATAATACATTGCACAGGCCCTGTGGGATCTCAGAGCACCTTTTTACAGTCAATTCAGGGAAAGGAAATACAAATGCTTTTTCCAGATGTCTGTAACATTCCTCTGAATCCTGAAGTGAACTTCTCTGTTTATCCCGCCCAAACAAGATTAAAAACATAAAAACCCAAAACAAAACAGCAACTGAAACCTCTCGATATTGTTACCCTCACTTTTACTCCCCCGCTTACCTGCCACTCATGCAGCCTTCAAACCACAGCTGCCAAGCCTGTTTTCCCGGCTGGTGAGTGCAGCCGTACAAGCCTCCAAGAGCTCCAAGGCAGAGAACAATGTTGTTTAACCTTCCCTGTTCCCTTGTGCTAGGAAATGAAGGTAAGGATTACTCAAAGCCACTTAGTCTCATGGGCTCTGTTTGTTTGTTCTGAATTTTTCTGCATTACATTTGTTCAATGGGTGAGCACAGGAAACAACGCAGAAGGAACAATAGGAATTTAAGAGTTTTGACTTAAAATTGGGGATGAAGGACTGAACACCATATATATAAAAAAATCTATTCTTCCTCCAATAGATCCATTTCTTTAAACCAGTAACAGCTCACCTCAAATCTACACTGATTTTCTGCCTCTCATTATTTTGCATAGTTTCAGTGTACTCACGTTCTTGGGGCCAGGCCACCCTTTTGGATAGCTCCAGCACCACCCCACCAGCACGCTGGGCAGCAATTCCCACAGCTTCATCCTTCCTTCCCTTTCCTTCCCAAATCAAACCACAAACCACAGCTTCTTAAGGACTATGTCCAATCCAGTAAACTAAAAAGGATTTAGGGCAGGTACAAGCAACTGTCCCACAGCCATTTATACTGTAATCATTTAGCTGCACTTATGTCAAGTAGCTTGCACTTATGTCACTACTTATGTCAAGTAGTAGAAGAACTGGGAATGGTTCAAGGAACAGCAGAGGCGGGAACTGTGTACAACTGGAAATATGGACAAGACCACACTGTTGCGGAGCATTTAGCTTTACAGAACTGAGCTGTTCCATGGCACACTCAAGGCTAGCGACTGAGTACTGCCCTTTATTTACAAACACAGATGTAGCCTCATGGTCTCTGAGCAGTAAATAGGCCATTACAATAAGATTATCTGGAGTTATGAATGGCTACCTCCATTTATTTTAAAGAATTTAAGACATGCAAGACTCATCAAATGCACAAAGCACTTGAAGTTACAAGCTTGTATTTCAAAGAGATCGTTGCTTAAAATCCACAGCGTACAGATTGAAAATAGCTTAAATATTTGATTTTGCACTAGTTAAAAAAATGTCTGTCTCTAGTAGCAATACAAACACTTAAACAGCTACCAACCACTGAATATATGAAAAATCATGAATGATAGCTTAATAAGCAAAAGTTATGGAATTCAAGTTCCTTAGATATTATATAGTCCCAAATATATGGTATTTAATAAACTTAATTTTCAGGATAACTGATATTGTAACCTTGCCTAGATTATTTTTAAACAACAAAACTGGGAAAAAAGAATAAAATAAAAATCGAGGCTGAATTTGATCATTTCTCCAAATTTCACTATGAGCATGCTAAAAAGGAAAGAACAAAGATCCAAATCCTGATATTGTTTCTTTGTAAAACACAAACAAAAGTATGTTGTATTAATAATTAAGCTAAAATATTCATCTATTCTAAAACAAGAAACTCTACGATACTTTTCTTTTTAATGGCATTTGGCAATTAAAATTACTCTTCCCCAAAGCCCTAATGATGTCTTTGTTTCTCCTGTGCAGGTGAAATTTCCATAAGGAAAATAGTTGCTCACAAAATTCAAGATGATATGTATTATATTCCAGAGACACTGATAAATTTTTTTCATTAAAAGAATCCAACACTTTCTACATCCAGTACATACAGAAGCTGTATTTCACACATCAGTTTTTGATCATAATTTGCGCACAGATTTTGCCTGTTGCAATAACTCACTACTGGAAACAAATAAAAGAGCCTTGCAATTTCGCCATTGTGGAAACATATGCTTGATTTAAATACTATAACCCACACATGCTCATACCTATAGCAGTCCTAATGTGACCTATGTCCTTTGGTCTGTTTATTTGAATAACTGGAAAATAAAAATAATTTGTATCCTTGCTTTTATAAAGTAGTCCTTTGCAAATACAAGTTCAAATAAGAGACTATAGAGCTTCAGATTCAAATAATTTACGTAAGAACAGCAATATTGTATAAATGTACCTTAGCCATATTAAGATAACAAAGAAAACCCCATAGCTCTGTGGTTGAACAATAATGCTAACATCTTTAAGCCCTGAAAAATATAATTCCAGTCTCCTTAAAGAAAAAAAAAATTACTAGAGAGATAATAAGCAAGTTAATTGAGCTTTAAGACTAAGATTCCATCTTAGTCTATGGAATATATTGTCAAGCTTATTCAAGTGTGACAATAGTACCTACTTGTCTCTAAATTATAGCTATGCGTTTACCATCACTGTCTTCTCTGCTGCCTCCTTGATTCACAAACTGAGCTCCTAATTTCTTCTATATACCACACGCAGTGAGACTGTTCTCATTAATAGTAGAGACAGGAATTGGAAAATGAGATTCCTTGAAACAGCCACCTAGGGGACATACAAGAAACACTCACAAACCCTTTCCACGACCTAACTTGACCAAGTCAAGCTTTTTTTCTTCAATCCTATACCATGTGTCAATCACGAAAACAAACAAACAAAAAAAACCCCAACCCCCAAGTACTCACATATGAATTCTTTGTGGAAGCAGTATCTTTTAAGTCATCAGTACCAGATCCACACTTAGCTCAGACTTCTCTAAAGCAACAGAAATTTCTATCAGCTAAAGACATAAGACCCTGGGAATGCCCACGAGCAAGGAAGTCAACAGGTAGAGAAAGAATACTTCACAGATTTACCTCCATCCCATACCTTCTAGCTACTGTAAAAAGAAAATATGTACATTTCTTTTTAAAGGTCCCAAAGGTGTCTAGCATCTTAAGATCCACTGCCAAATTGTTCTAAGAACAGCAGGTCTCTCTCTTCATTAAACTGGTATTGCATCAGGTTAAAGAAAAGTAACAGGTTAACACAAATAAATCAACATTCAGAAAAGAATGAAAAATTATGAAATGCTGTAATATTTTAATGAGCTCATCAATGCAGATATGGTATGTACAGAAAACATAGATTCAAGTTTGTCTTTTTAGATATTCTTTTCTAATACTACTTGATGTATGTTAGTATGCCCCCCAAATCTTACTATTTCTACTGAAAAACAGATTTCATTTTATGAATATATTTCTGGAATCAGAAAAGTGTAAAACATCAAAGACCTATCATGTCATTAACATGTCTGTCAAAAGATGATGCAGAAATTCTTATTACAATGCATTGGCCTGTTTAGTTCAGTTATAATGAGATGAGGCTTTCATCATTTCCCTTTTGGAAGCAGCTTCATCGTTTACTGAAACTCACTCTTAAGGTATTTTTGGTCCTAAAATACAACATTAAGTCTCCTTTTCTTCAATTTTTCCTTGCTGTTCTCAGGACTTATATTTATATTACTGAAAATAATCTCTGTCCTTTCTGGGTGTTTGCACTACTCGATCACTTGCATGTGGTTATCCACTGGACTTCTTAGAGCAAATATCTCAGTTACTGTAACTACCTATGGAAAAGTTAAGACTTAGGCCTGCTAAGTATCTTACACATTTGGATTATATTTGCTCTTTCAGTAAGAAGGTGACAGATTCAAGAAATCAGATTAACGCAGTCATTTGGTTAAGTATGGCAATATTAAGACGTATATTGCAGCATTTGCCTTGAAGAGATTTTTGATAATTAAAACTTCTCTGTTATGGTCTACCATTTTGATGTTACTACCTGTTCTGGAATCTACTGTCCTGAATGGCACTGTTTAAATGCTGCAAACTAGAGTAAAGAAATTTAACAGAAAAGCAGTACATCCACTGCTTCACAGGCTCCACACAAAACATAACTTTAGCATGCCCAGGATTCACTTTCATTTGCAGTATCTAGGAAAAAGCTTTGCCAATCTTATGAGGCTGTTTTTCCTATAACCTGTCTGTACCCCTTTGGAAGGCTAACTTCAATTCTGCCCTTGAAGCATGGTTCCAATATTGTTGCCCAGATACACAAAATTCTTCCTTGTCTTGTATTTCTCTTATCACAGAATTTCTGTAGACAATCTTCAGTCAGTACTGCTGGTGTGATGTCTTTTGCTTTCCAATTACATTCTTCAGCAACACAATAGAATACAGCCCCACAGATGAGTCACAGCTGTGCTTATTGTGGTACCAACAGCTATCTCATGAGGCTATCATCAGCTGACACAGATACTAATCTAACAGGATATTGGCAATGTGACCTGCAGATGTACTGAGCTTTGACTTACTTCTGAACCAGCAGCAACATACAAAAAGTGCTAGTGATAAAAAATATTTTTGTGGAACCAGTGTACATAAAGCCTTTCCATAGACCATTGCCTTGCTGATACCCTTGAATCTTTTCAGGCTTCCTTAGGCCTTAACGGAGAAGAGTCTTCACCCAGAAGAACGAAAAGTGCTACAGTGGAAGTTTTCCGTTTCCTACTTACTATGGTTAGTGCCTAAGTGAGACTTGCGCTAGGAAGCACTTCAAATTCCCGCCATACTACAGCCATGTCATAGAACTTGCTTAATACACTACTTTCTTAGCAAAACCATCTTTATTCTAATTGAATAGTCTGATTACTCCTAGATGCTGGTAATGTCAGAAACAGAGTTAATCCAAACGCTGACTAATATAAAGAACTAACCATTAATTTTATCAGGGACATTTAACAGTTCTCACACACAAGCTTCTTCCTCCACTTTTTTTTTTTTTTTTTTAAATCATCATCTGTAGATCATTGAGAGAAAGGCCTGGTTCCTCTTCAAGAAAAAAAAAAAAAAGGTCTCTCTATTGCTGTAGCTACTTTTGTTGATCTGTAGGCTACTGGTATAACTCAAGTAATCAGAAATAACCAGAATATACCAAATAGGAATTTACTGCTATACAAAGAAAGTAGCTTTGTGTACAGTTTCACACACTTCTCAAAACAATGCAAAGCAAAATTAATATCAAGTCCAGTAAGAAGAGTTGACTGGCCTTGCAGATAAGAAAACCTAATACACTAACAGGAGCAATAATAGCCCAGACACTGAATGTATTAACAACTTTTTAGAAGCCACGACAGCTTTAACTCTTTCCCTGAGCATAAGACTTCATTGTGCTACTTAAAACACAATACCTTGGAACTTTTCTGTAACAATGGTTATTAGGAAAAGTCTCAGTATAGAGCTTGAAGGTGAGCATTTTTCAGTCCACAAGCAAGAGAACAAAGTCATACTGGCACACACAGGAAGCTTAACTGTGGGGAATCCTTAGTATTCTCTCACATTCAAAAGAATCTGTAACATTTCCAATTTAATATCTCTGACCTTATACATAGCTTATTGTATACTCCTTGGAGTATTGAACTGCGCTTTTTGGGGGACTTTGAAGCCCCTCTCAAGCACTGGCAAGCACTAGAGTAAATTATAGCTGGCCTGAGAATCTTTAAAATATACATTTTTTGGCTGTCCCCATCCACATTAAGTAACTGCAGTCTATCATGTCTGTTTCATAGCATCTGAGCACCATGGACAAGTGAATAATTAGCTTTAGCAAGAATAGCCAGATTTATGTTAGGAAAAATTTAACTCCTAGAAAGCTCAGCAACTCAAGAGATTGATTTCTCTCTTCATGCAACACTAATCTCAGTTCATATTTCCCATGTAGTTAAAGACAAATTGGTAAAAACGGACATAATTTAATTAAAATCTGAAGCCTTCAACAGTGCTTGTCTCCTAGATGAAACATCTAATGAAAATGAAAAAGACTACTTCTAAAGATTGCAAGCACTAGATTATTTTTTTTTTAATAAATAACCTATGAATAGATTCTTCCATGTAGCAATAGAGGTAGATAGAAATCAAATCTGTTAGGAGCCTCCTCCCTCACACAGATGACACATTACCAGATTATTACTCTGTAACTCTACAAAATCCACTCCATGTAAAAGCACTGAATGAAGGGCAACAGTCATTCCGTGCTTCCTGAAGCAGCTGCCCAACACAGTGAAAAGTAGCCCAATGTGTGGCATACTGTTTTGTCAGCATTTTAACATAATAAATGACCAATATCCCAACAATGGGTGTTAGTATTTGTCCTGTGAAAGTTTAGAAGGTTGAAATGTTTCCTGCATGTCTCCTGCCTTGAGGGAAACTGAATAAAAATCAGAAAGCTAAAAATACATTTTTTTCTTTTTCCCCTGTGTTAATCATTGTTGCATTTCAGATGTGAAATTAAATTTCTTTTAGCACACAAATATAAGCAGGTGATTTCTGGTTTGCTGTTTTCTTTTAATGCTCGTACAGACATAAAATCAAGTACCTTGGGCTATGGCTTTTGAGCAGCATATTTTTTAATTTTCTTCTTTGGTGTGGATTCGCTCTTTGACTTTGTAAAACATCAGTTAAAAACTGCACTCCCAGGACTTTTGCAGAATATAACACTGTGCACGTTTGCACAGAGAGCATCTAAAAGAAAAACACCTCCCTCTGCCAACACTAGCACTCTGAGATTTATATCCAGGTTCAAATGATATCTCCTACAGGGAAATGTGTAGGCCATCCAAGTTAAAGTATGAAGTGGAAATAAAGAGAAAGAGAAGCCCCAGCATAGCAAGTCTTTTCTCATAAATCACCAGCTACAGTAAGAATGCTACATGAAGTCTCCTTTTATTAAAAGTCTCTCAGCATTCACAGCTTCATGACTCCAGTAAACTGTGTTTGCAAGAAAAGGACATTAAAAAAAGTCACTAGCTGGTACCTAAGTATGCACATAAAGATTGTTTCAAAGTGAAACATCAAACCTGTACAGAATTGAATGAGAAATAATAAGAAAATTATGCTAAAATATAAAGCCAGCAACTGTTCTCTCTCACACACATCTTCATATGCATAAGCCAAAAGAATATTATACTTAATAAATGCCTACTGGCTTCTGTTTCCAGAAAGTGTCAAGCAGAAGTTACCAAAGATACTTTCATTTGTCCTATCTCAGCTCCAGTTATCCGTGAACCACAACTGCATTCCTACTTTAGGACCTTCCTATTAAGCCATCCATATACTCTCATATGTTAGCAGATAAGCCCTCTGTGATACGCCACCTGAAATGTTATTCTCCCATGCCGATTTACCCATATGCCTTTTAATTTCTCCTTTCAGCCATAATCTCTCCTTTCTCCTCCTCTTCTCCTGCAAGATTGTTTTTTCCCATTCTTTTCTTCCACTATGAACAGCAGTATCTCTATCCCCCTTATCGTGTTCCCTCTTGCAAACAGGTTTTTATTTCAAATCTTCCTCTACCTCAATTTCATTCAAATATCCTATTTTCTCAGCTTCCAGTATCCCCCCCTCCACAAACTAATCTAGCATGCCCTCTGCCTATCAATCCCTACTTCCATCTAAAATTTGGTCCTTATGTATAACTTTTTCATTCTACTTGTCAAAGAAGCAAGACCCTTAGATGAAGTTCAAAACAGACAGGCATGTTCAAAATAATTAAAATATTTGATCCTTCACACACCTTATAAAGTATAGAATACTTCAGCACATAGTTTTGTAGCTGCTAAAAAGTTTACGTGGGCTCAACTACCTTTTCCTTCCATAAATTTTCTATTAAGGAAACCTCTAACTCAGGAAGTCCTGAAGCCAAAAGTTACTGAACGAAAAAAGTATTATGGGGAAGTATGGTTGCTGTCCATCTTGTCCTTATATTTCTCTTTTGCCATCCACTGCTAGTCACTACGGGAAAGAGCACACTCTATTAGACATAGGTTTGGTCTGATCAAATACATACACACATTCTTACATTATTTTAAGTTTTGTTTCCAGAGGAAATGCCAATTAAGCAATCATGCTCTCCATCTGTCTGCCTGCCAGTGAGGTCTCAATACAATTTTGGAATCAGCAAATTGATTTCAACAAAGTTTTTGGAGATTATTTTATTCTTACAGGGGTTTTTTGTTTGGGTTTTTGGGGGTTTTGTTTGTTTGTTTTTTTAAATTTGGCTGCTGGGTACAGGAGAGACCCAGTGTCCATTGGTGCAGTAAATCACACACTGTGTTTGGCAGCAGCAGGCTGCCCGACCAGCACGCTTACACAAAACTCCAACTAGCAGTTGCCAGTGTTGCCATCCCTTGCCAGAGAAGGGTAGCACAGGAAGGAGGAACAGAAGCACTGAAGTTACTGCATTACTGCATTGGGGGTGGAAACTATGAAAAAGGAGGCAAATAAAAAATAATAATAATTAAAAAAAAATTTAAAAAAAGGAAAAAACGACTTCAATCATTCCTTCACATAAAGAATGCATTTCCAGGTCAATCCTGGTGGTTGCCTGTTAAACTCTATTACTACATGAGAAGTCAGGCAAATTGACTACTGAGAGAAAATGAAACTACACCAACTACATCCTGCCCTCCATGTTCAGGTTCTGAGCTTGAGGGAGGAGACAGCATAAGCATGCCCTCTATAGGCAAGACGAAGTGGAAGTCTCTTCATCTGTGAGTGTTAGGAAATGTATACACCCCAATTACGAATGGACATGGAAGCTAGCTCTCCAAGATAAAAGCAAGTAGCATTAAAACACACTGAAAGAACTTCTTATCAAGGCAATTTTTTCCTAAAATTGGTCATTGTCAGGACAGAGCAACTTGAACAGTAATATTTTTTAAACACAGCTTCAATAAGAGCTTACACATGTGCAAATTTCCAGCTTGGAATTAGTCTGAAGAGCCAAAGATTTGAAAGATTAAACATTTTCAGGGAGGTTCTTTTGTTGTTTTATTTTTTTAATGGGGCAGGGGGAAATAACTGTGTCAAAACAATCTTTACTTAGATGGTTTCCTTTGATACCATTACTGGAAGGAGATAAAAGCTACATTAATCCTTTAAAATATCTATATGCATTTCTAGCAGCCCAACTAAAGATCTATTTTAGAGCTTCTAAGACATTTATAATTAGAACTAAATGCAAACTAAGAAAATAAGATAATTTGCTTTTTTCAGCTAGCCTGAAAATCAGCAAGAATGGCAATTCTGTTGCAACAGAAAGTGACAGACTTTCAATAGGCTTTTAATTCAATATGTGTAAAATAAGATTTCATAGCTTAAGTCTGAGTCACCATTAACAATAAAGCAAAGGTATTTTAACTAAACAACTAAAAAAAAGTCTTCCCTCTGTTTTTGATACTGTTGTGTATAAGGTAGAAAGCCAATAGCATAAACTTTTCTTTATTTAATGATGATGCTGTACTTTACATGCAAAAGTACACTTCTGTTTTTTGGAGCCCACCAATAACAAACAGAGAAAACATGCATTATTGATTACTTGTCATCTTTTGAATTAAAAATAAGTGTTGAAATCATCCACAGAGTTACTATGAATCTGAAGCTTTTTCAGATCATTGTAAATGCAAATCTGGCTTCTGGAATGAAAACGAAAAAATAAGATTTTTTTATTAGAATTAAATTGTTGTAGCAAAAAACCCGTAAAGCCAAAACCAACTGCCAGATACAGATGGACAGTAAAGGACTTAGTTTCTGGTGATAAATTGGGGGGTTTAATGACATATAGGTAGCCAAGGAGCAGGAGTTATATGGATGAAAAAATTACCAGAGAGCACAGGCATTAGCTCCCCAGTCTCCCAAAGCTGTAAAATATCAAGTTGTATTTCCCAGTAGAAGATTTTGCAGCTCTCTTTATTCCAACTAAATTTCTCTTTTCATAGGAATTTCCTGCTGTCAAATTATACAGACCCTAGACCATCTTCTTGGTTCTAGTAAAACTCACATTCAATAAGTGCTTCACTCTTTTTACATGCTCTATATGGAGTTTGTGCATCTAATTAAGGACACTTAGCTCAGTCACTGGATAATATGACACCCAGAAGTGTTAAACTGCTTGACCTTAATCCCTAGTAAGGGCTCTTGATTCTGGGACTAGTTACCTTACTAAATGCAGCTGGAGTTGATGAGCGCCAACATAGTTCTGACTGAGCTACAAAATTCTTTCCTTTTTGCTTTCCCTTCTCCCTTTCTCTCCTCTACGTACACCTGCTACATCATTGCTCTCTCTGTGGCCACCCTTTCACCTCTTAAAATTCTCTTCTCTTGCCTCACAACTCACCTCTGAGAAGGGCTCCCCACTCCAACCTCATGAAGTCCCCCATCTATAAACTACTTCTGTACTACATCCAAGCTTTCTTCCTCTCACCTGAAGATTCCTTTCTGCCTTTATGCTGATAAATGAAGGCCTTTTTTTAGTATCTTGCCTATTATTCTCTATCCACTGAGAAATGAACACATTTTAACAAATCAAGAATGCATGAAAAATTCATTCATGTATTTGTACAAGTCTTTTAAGACACAGTTATGAATCCTTGATTTGTCATATTTTAGAAACTGTCTAATTAATAGCAGAAATCCTAATTTGTAAAAAGCAAATTGACCCACTGTACTGTTCAAGATGGTATCTTTATTTAGAATGAGTTTAGAGAGGAATCCAGAAGGATGTTTAAAAAATAGACAATATACCATTGGGAGATATTTTATTCATAGAGACACTGTGAGAAAAGGATTGAAAACATTGAAGATGACTTAATTATAATCTTTAAATTAATGAAACAATTATGTCTATTGCTCTAGGCAATGTGTGAACTTTTAACATAGGCTGGGTCAGTACTGGGCTACAGATTTTGGGGAAGAATTACAAGTAACAAGATTTCAGATCTATTCCACCTTTTTCCTGGCTTTATCTGGTTTCTTTATAGGAGAACTATAAAATAGTAGAAAAATTTGTTTTCTTTTTAAATATGAATTCCCTGCCATTCTGGAACAGGCTGTGTTGTTTGACCTTTAGGCAACAGTACAGAAATTCAACAGAACATAGAACTGTGGAAATGCATTTTCCACCTGAAAGTAAGGACTTTAAAATCAGGGGCAACCTTTTACCCAGATGGTACAAATACAAACAGAAGATAAAGCAACTATGACCTGGCATAGGAAGAAGTATTTTTTATATATACATATATATATATGAGTTGCCAGAGTAGAACCAGTTCAGAGGCCTACTAGTAAATGTGGTCAAAGGCTGCTACCCAGCAATACCTATAAAAGACATCATGAAAGGCACTTCTAAGCACTCTTCTTAATATCTTTGGAAACACTTCATAAAAACTCTGGAGTTGTGATTGCTCTGAAAGCTACAGTTCTGACATTAATATCTTCTGCTTTTTTAATTACAAACAAGGATATAGTGAGGTGATACAGTTCAACTGTAGCTAGCATGTTCTTCATATCACTTCTAGACACAAAAAGCAATGCAAAATAATTGGACATATTAAAAATTATATATGTAATGCTCCTGTTGCATTTTATGTTTCCTTTGTTCATTTTCTTCTTATTTTCTGCTATTACATCGAAAATGAACCACTGGCTTAAATTAAGTCAAAGAGTAAGTTTTTAGCAGTCACAGTATGGCCAAAACTATGGAGCCTGCAGCTTTGTAGTCCAATGAACATAGTAAAGCCGTTCCTTGTAACACGCAATGGGATGCATTTTAAATTAACACAGGTCTGAGGTTTTGTCTGGTCTTTCTTGGACCGCCTAGAAAAAAAAAAAAAAGAAAGAAAAAAAGGCTTTGCCTGTTAAACTACAGCAATTCTCTGATGGCTACTGCCTTATTTGTTTTAGGCTTGGTATGACTGGTGTTACATCTATTGTTATATACATACATCTATATTTCTGTAACTACTAGAGAGTAATAACAAATAATTATTCTGTACAGAATGAACTATCTATGATCCCACTATAATAATGCAATGTAAGGGAATACAGCCATTAGATAATAGCAGAGGTCCTGAAAGGGTAGACGCAAGGTGATAACAGATGTCAGACTAAGAAAGCACTGGTCAATTATTGGTCAAATCCAATGCAACCTTAGGAACTAGATAAATCTAGTTTTAGGATTAAAGTGAACAAAAAATCAGCTATTCTATTTGTGTAAAAACACATAATATGTAATAAATTCAGAGGTGACATAGATTTGCAGACCAACGACACAAGAACACAGAACACATACTTGAGCATATAAACAGCAATCACAGAAAACTGACTCCCAAAGTAGACCCAGAAGTGAGAAGCCATCAACACCATACTGCTCCTGGTAAGGAGCAGAAAGCAGCCCCCACTATCAACATTCACCTTCACGTGACAGACTGGGACACTGACAAATTCCTGTAGCTGAGGTTACACTGTCATGTTGTTGGGGTGACGGTGCAGTTTTTATTCCCTGCATAGTTCACATACTGCACAGAGGTTAACAGCCTCCCTCCTCTGGCAAAACCACGTAGGATTACTCTGCTTCACTTCGTGTGCAAGGAAAGAAAGAGAGAGAAAAAGGAAAAACAATCAAGTATCAATTTAAAATTTCAACATTTAGCATGAGCCAGAAATGAAATGCAGAAATTTTCTTTTCTTCACAAAGGGCTCAAAATTAAAACTGTATAGCATGGTTTTAGAGCAAAGAATGTAAGGAACCATTTGTTTACTGACTTACGCTGTATATTGGACATTTGGGATTTTTTTATTATAGTTTTGGCCTAAGCTAACTGACCTGGAACAACTAATTAATTATTCCATACCTTAGTTTGCTCATCTAAAAGAAACATACTCTCACCTGAAGAGCCTTGGGAGAGAACTTTGATATTTTTTAATAGAAGTGCAAATTCATATTGCAGTTTTACAAATTGCAATGCATTTCAAACAACTGGAATTTAAATAAGCCTTCTTTGATCGTCCAGGGAGAATTCTGGGGACTTCCTGTTCTCAAAGCCAGATTTTCAAGTTTAAAGAATATCACTTCAGCAACTATTCCCATTATAATGTCAGGTGTCTTATGTTTTTATTACTTGTAAACAAGTAATTTCTTTATTAAAGGAAAAATCACTCTCTTATTATGCTCCTTGAGGCACATGATAGTGGTGTAGATGAGTTTTGTCCTTCTTTTACTCATGTTAGGATTTACAACTGAGCAAAAGACATCTTAACATTTTTAAAAATCATGGTATCATACAGGAAACGACTTCAGCAATTCTCAAGATGATTCTTCACTTATTACTTTGTGGGGGGAAACAAACAAAAACCACAATACACCAGCTGGACTAAAATCTCTTCAGCTTTTATTCTGACCCAGATGTAATTTATTTTTAAATGGGGTGGAAAAAACCCCATGCAATTGTTGGAGTTACCCAAGTATTAAAAACATAAGTAAATAAAATGTTTCAACTATTAAAACTGTGCCTCAGATGTGTTCTCCAAACTAATATGCCTTAAAAGGATATTTGAAATAGCTACACACACCTGGCATAGTAAAAAGAAATGCTTTTTACACAGAGATGTAATGATGCGGAAATAAAATGTAAGGTCAGTGCAATATTTTGTATTGAATCACTTCCATGAGATGATGATGTTCAGATTGTTTTGGGTGCCCTGGTCCTCATAGCAAATCTGTTTTTTTGTAACTAGTGCAGGAAAAAAGTAGGAAAAGTCCATCTTACTAAGAGGAAAGAAAAGGCACCAAAGAAACAGAATTAGTGGCCATTCTCTTATGACACAGCTAAAGAAAATTCTGATTCGCCTTACAAACATTCTACAGCCAATTCATTCATTGCAATTAAATTATCTCACCTGTCCTTAAAAAGAAGGTGTAAGGACACATTGCACCACGCACATTGCATTTACCACAGAATATTATTTGCCTGGCAGTTACCGTGGGATAGCAAACGCACAGTAAATCGTTACTTTTACCGAAATATGTACCACAAAGGTACTGGTTAGCATGCTTTATGTTCATAGGTTTTTGACCTGCACATAGCAGACACTTGGTACCATAGTCGTGCTGTACCTGGACAACAACTTATAAGGAAACTAGGCCAGTAGAAGGAATTTTAAGTGGCAGGACTAGCAAGATTTGCCCCACATAGCCAGGTTAGGTACACAGTTACCTCTGTTAAACATTTAACTAGCAAGTACAGTATTCATGCAGTACCAATATGACTCCTCTGTTTACTAATCCTGTGTCCTACTTTATTTCCTTCATTCACCCACCACATCAGTGGAAAATATGTGGGTCAGAGCAGTTAAAAAAATATTGAATTTATACATGTCTATTTTAAAAAGTCTATTCTTTTTGAAAGGTATTATCATCCCATCACCTTCATCCCATCCGCTAATACGATCTGCAAATTCTATCGCTCCACGAATGCTCACATACAAACACACTGAACAAAATCTCGGGCAACGTTTCAAAAAATGTGAATGGGTGATACTGCAACTGTTAAGAAGGCTGCTGGTAAAGGCACAGCTGTACAGGGATGACTGGCAGGAAAATGAGGCCCTTAGAATTAGGGAGAAAAATTTTGTCTGGTTTGGCATGTAATAATTTTCACTAAAAATATTTTTTAAAAGCAATGTCATCTTTCATACTTAATGATGTTCCTCACAAACCCAGAACAGTGAACCATTGCAGCGGGGGGTCTGGGTTTTTCAAAAGAACTAGTTGAAGTTAATGCTATTTTAACTGAGATTTGGAGCAAAGTTTTATCGGAGAGCTAATTACAGTGAGCTGAGAATGCCTCCAGTTTAAAAGTTATTTAATCCCTCATGGTAGAGCTATGGGTGCTGACTTTCTTACCCTCTTTCTAAAGTGCAAGCTGTTAAAAATGTTAATTTTCTGAATTCACAAAATTCTCCCTCGAAAGAGAAATAAAACTGTTTTGAAAAGCAGCTTTTGAATACAATCTTGATTCTAAAGCAGCCTATTTAGAGAAAATGGGATCCATAAATGTCAACACCACCTGTAGTCTGCCTGAAAGTGTGCCTGCTTTCTGACAACAGCATTGATAAGCCACAGGCACACTGGAACAAGCATCCCTTTTTCTGTAAGGGAAAAGTTGAAGGAGGTGGTGGTGGTGACTGGGAAACTTTCTGTTCCTAATTTGTTTCAACAGAAATCTGCAAATACAAGTAAAAGCATCAAACTGTTAAATAAAATTCAGTAGATTAGCATTTTTCCCTAAAAAGCCAGGAAAGTTACAAGAAGCCTGCTTGGGTTTGGTAGCAATCTCTGTAAAACAGCGCAAGAACACACAACATTAAAGGCAAATCGTCCTCTGAGATAATTGTGACCATGAGAAAAACACCCCTGTATGACATAGTATATGAGAAGTAGACATTCTGACAATGCAAACCCCAATCTTCTGTCTTCTACTTATAGAAAGGACATGACAGAAACAACCTTTAGCCAGGCAGAACACCTTAACAGAGGTTACAAAATAAATGCATTTAGATAATATTTTACTTGAAACTATTGGATATACGTTATTCCAATTATGAAGAATGAAATTTTGGTGTTTTGATAAGCACAGCTAAAAAGAACAGAGGAAGAATAGCTACAGCTAGTCAAGTTTTTTTGTCTGCTAGAGATTTCCTGGGGGAATTTTTAATAATGGATGTCATTTTTCTACAGGAGTTTCTGTCAATAAGTCATGATGAAACAAAACTGTGGCTTAAACCCAAAAAGAAAATAAACCCTTTAAAAAATGCCCATGAAGTTGTAAAAACTTTTGTGGTCATTCTTGCAATGAAAGGTAATCATAACAACAGAAAAGGATCATCACACATCAAAATGTGATGTTCTAATGAACCTTTTTCTATTATTTGTTTCTTATTTTGATTGCCAGGTTATTTGCAGGCAGAGGAAAAGAAACAGAGGAAAGATAAAGGGAACCTGAAGTCAAGCAGTATTGCAGTCCTCTATGAAATATTCATCACTCCTTAAACAGGACAATTTCAATGGTTTTTTGCATGAAAATCTTTTGAGGGAAGAAAAAAGGAAAAAACACATGGATCACAGGAGTTATTATGTAAAAAGTAAGGTCAGTGACCCATGTATATCAACATCTTCCTAATAATGGCCAGAACTTTTAAATATGCAAACCATATTGTAGCAGATTATTACAGTGATCAGAAAGACATCTGGACATATAGCAGAGAACATACAACGGGTCTTACCACCAGGAACCACTCTCACAATCTCAAACTGGGGAATCACTGAAAGGTTGTTTTGTTTCATGTTTTTCCCCATGCCTCCTCTACAAAAGTCAATATCTCTCAACCATACAAAGTCTGGATCATTCATGCAAGTCTTTTCTTCAGACTCTATGAATTCCTCTGTGGCTGCAAGAGCTGACTGAAAAAAGAGATCTAACATACAATTTAATACTTCCTCACACCAGTTCAAGATTGTTTCCCACAGTATGTTAAGTGTACTGTCCAATTCAGCTTCAAATAAAATCAAGCCACAAGGCTTCAAAACCACTTCAGACAGATTATTGCAAAGTCTAATACATTTTATTGGTTCTAAGTAAAAGGCTTTCTTTCATTAGCTTAATTTAATTCCCTTAGTGAGTTACTATTCTTTTGAATCTACCAAAATATTCCAATTACTCCATAGTGGTTATAAAAGCATTTGAATACTTGTTGATATTTCCTTTCAGTTAGTCAGCCATTTAAAAACCTAGGCCAAACTCTCTATTACTGTAAATCAACATAGCAAAATTGAAATTAAATTACAGCAAACATTAATCTGGCAAACTGCAAGAATCCAGGTGGAGGCAGGATTAAAAAGATGGGCAAAACAGAATACACATGCATTATGTTTTACCTGTCCATTTTGCCAAAAGATGACAAAGGATGGAAATCCAGTTATATTTTAGAAGCTAATAACACTTCTTATTCTGCAAAAATAACTTGGGGAGTATTTGCAAATTTATTTTGGTTCTCCACATTCCTATTTGGACTTTTTTTTTTTTTTTTCTCCTTTCTGCATACCACTAAAGTGGTGGCTGCCTAAAGTTTCAAACAAGTACTACAAGGTTAACTGTTCCTGAATGTTAGACAGTGAAAGCAGGTCAAGAAAGCCCTAATTCCACAGATAAGATAAACTCATGCAAAGAGGTTATTTCTATCAGTTCTCATTTTCTTTTTCAATTAGCAGAGATGTCAGCACTTTGAATGCACTAGGTTAGGCTACTTTTATTCTTTTTACCTAATAAAAGAATTGTAAGGTTCTCTGGAGCCTCGAGACATACATGAAATCAGATACTACTTTGATATGAGTGAAATTTTCTCCACTTGTTTTGGTCTTTTTTTTTTTTTCCTTAAGTATTTCTGTGATTATTTTTAATCATCTCATCACATATACTCATTAACAATATTGTTTTAACTACAAATGAAACCAAACTCTTAAACAGCTACTGAACAAGCAGAGCAGAGGCAATAGGAGCAAAGACTTCCCGTCTCAAATGGGCCTGCTTATATTCCTCAATACACATTGAAAAATCATATCATTTGTAAGCACAGTTGAAAAAAGTCAGTCATTATCATTTACTCCAAGACTGTTATAAAGGACATAAACCAGTGGCAGTTAAAATGGGAATCCTTGATTTTAATATACAAAAAGAGGACATTTGCCAGAAATGTGATATATTCTGACTCCAGCTTCATAGACCGATATTTCAACTAATAATCTAGAACTGAAGCTGTGTTAATACAGTACATCTTGAATCCTTTTGTAATAATTACTCCATCAAGTTCTATAGAAATGCTAGAATCTAGGATTGCTAATTTTTTTCCTGAATTTTTCCATATAATTCTACTGTAGAATTCCCTGAATAAAATTGGACAAGATAGGTCACAAAACAAATATAATCAATTTTTCCATGGAACTGGTTTCTTTCCCTTCTAACTTGGATTTTGCATAATATCAGTCTCTTCCCTTCTCCCAACATCTCCTATTAGCTGAAAATCAGATAAAGAGCAAAAGAAGGAAATAACTTCTCAATGTCATCTTCCTTAGCTGAAAGGTCTTGCCAGGACATGGATGAGCAAGGATTGCCTTCCTCAGCGTGAAGAGCAGACACATGTTTAACATTGAGATTTTTCTACTTAGAGTCTGGCTCAGAACTGAGACTGTGACATTCCTTCACCTGCCAGTGGCTTAGAATGGAGGACCTCAATTCTCATCTCAGAATGACCTGTACAGTTTTTGGATTTTGTTGCAATTTTCCATGGTTTGACACCGAAATGTGTTCATATTAGCAAGATCACATAATTGAATTTATTAATTCTTCGATCAAATAACTGACTGTCTTGCAACTTGAATATTTTATGAAGACTTGAGAGAAAGCTTAATTCTCATGGTACAATGTCAGTTTCAGAAAGCTGTTTTGTTCTTAATGCAGTTGTTTTTTTCAACAAAACCACACTGCAGCCTAAGAAAATCTGTAACTAATGAAGAAATCCTTAGATATATCTGGTCAAACTAAGAATTACCTTTGGTTGTAAAATCTCATAGAGAACAAAAAATAGATATGACATTTCACTGAGGAACACTCCTGAAGTACCAAAGAGACTGACAGCACAGACAACTTTTTTTTTTTTTAATTGTAAGAGACAAATGGGAAAGATTACCTTCAGTAGTTAAAAGCATTTTTCCACTTAGTCATATATTTATATGAAACTTAGGGTAGAAATCAGGCCTCTCAAAATTCTAGATAAGAATATCTCATGAGAATTAACATATTTCCAGCTTCCATCTGTGAGGTCATTAAAGCTCCAATCTGTTCAAAACCAGAAAGTCAGGCCCAAGTGGAAGTGTCTCAATCTGATTTTCATACATCTTGGAGATAGTTGCCCAGATTTCTAATTTAATAACACATTGGGTCAGCTATGAATTCTGTAATTCTATAATTGTCAGACTACTTGCTAGCATAATGAACCAAGATTCAGGTTTCAAATCTTTGTTGCTGTAAGTTTTTCAAAAAGCAGATATTTGCTCAAGTCCACTTCTGTTTAGAAAAAAATTAATAGTGCAAGGTCCCCAAAGGTCAGAAATAAAATTCCAAGGCATGATGCAGAATATCCGTCTGGGTCCAGGAAGCAGAACATTCCTGTTAACACAGTGTCAGGCTTGGTCTGGTAAACTCTGTCGTGCTGACCCTACCCTGGTGCTTCCATCTCCAGAGTCTGCAGCCGCAGGGTTCTTTGCGCTCACTTGTCACTGCGTGGTGTAAATGGGCTTTGAGATGCTTCTCACTTATTTAAAGAGGACAAAGTCTGCTTGTTTGGGCTAATTTTCTTGCCTCAAAGCCATTTCCCTCCCCAAGCTTTAATCTCCTCCTCTACAATTTCTTGGAAAAAATAAATTTAACTGGATTTCTGATAGAAATGTCAAAGGAAAGGTTAAACTGCTCTTGTCTCATTCATCAGAATTATTTTCTTTTCATACTTTTTCTTTCTGTGGTACAAAATAAAGTAGCAGATGATTTGAAGTAGCACTAAATGACAAATACGGGAGTTATATTTTCAACCAAAGAAATCTGCAGTTAGATCATGTACAAAGCCCCCTAACAGTTGACACTAGACTTTTTACTTATATATCTGATTTCTGACATTCAAGAATGTGACCTTCAAAATTAATTTCCTTTCGAGTCCGATTTTTTCTGTTCCTTCTTGTTTAACAGTTATTAAGTATCTCATAAGTACACACTGTACATCAAAGTAGAGAGCTACCATAACATAGACCTTACTTTATTTTTCTCCATTTATTCTACTTCAAGTTTTCATCTCATCTGATGCATCTGCTTCGAGGTGATGTTTAAACAAAATTCTTTCAAGTTAATAAAATTTTCCCATATTTATTTATTTTAAACCAGCATATGTTATCTCTCAAACTCCGGCTGCTTGCTGTACCTTCTGCGATTTCACAGCAGCTGACCAAAGTTGAATTTGGCATATCTAAGCTTTTAAAGCAATACTCACGATGCCTCATTCCACTTAATTGCACCTAATGTGTGTGGGTAGAGTTGCAGAATTTAGGAGCCAGGGAATGGTATCTTTTCTGTTCTTACTAATTTTAGGTAGGGTTTTTTGGTTTGTTTGTTGGTTTTTTTAACATGCTGAATCAAGAACACATAAACCAGGCCCATAATGAATTGTAGCAACTTACTATCGTGAAACTGGACAAAGAATTATTGAAAGAGTGGTTCTCTATATGAAAAGCAGATTAACACCTCTGCAAACATAAACAAAGACGACACTTAAGGTGTCAGTAAGTGCCTTTAACCATCCACTTTCCATTATTATTAGGAGAATTTAACTATTTCCAGTTTCCATCTGGAATGCAATTCCAATTACAATAATAGAGGCAAGCAAGAGAGATGAGAAAATGTAAGCAGACAAATCCAGCTTTCACGTTTCCTAAATTGTCAAGAATTCAGATACAAACTTATGACTTAAAGACGTAGGCTACGTCTAAAATATACACATTATGGGCAAAGGACTTTAAAAATGAATAGGTCTAGTTTCAAGCACCTTTAAAAATTAGGATATAAAAGGGACTTAAGCATCTAAGCTCTGCATAATGGGGGGCAGGTTGCATTTTAAACTTTTTTTATTTTTCTACCAAGGATACAATTCACCTATAAGCTGTATGAAAGAAGCAGGTACATGATTTTAAAACTGTTGCCTGAACATACACTGCCACTACCTAGCTCAGGAGATACATACTTCTCTCCTAAATTCAGCCATCCAGATATTATGGTGTCATTTTTACCTGAGCTTTGTTCACAGGAATCCTGGTAGTCATACCTACAGGAGCAGTAGCTGGCATACACTTTTTCTTTGTGCCCAAAAAGAACTAATGACAACAAGCCTCTTAATTTATACACCTGGAACCCCTGAGTACCTCTCATTGTAAATATACAATTCTCCATTATCTTCTCGTCTTTTGATGTGTAGTCAATCTACCAAGCCACTGTTTTATTTACATAAGCTGGTAAAAATTAAAAACTAGGAAATATAGCAAAGAAAATACAGCTATATTAAATACAAAAGTTTCTAGCCCTTAACATACAACATTTAGCCTTGAGGGGTATGATGGTAGGCACTAAGTTCTAACCCATTCCTATCTTCTTTCCTTCTCTTTGACACTTTTTACTTCAAAGGCTTTCTACCACTGCTCGCAAAGCTCAGTATTTGTTTAACAAAGACACATCTGTAAGAAAGCAGAACTCCTCCTTAAGGACTCCTTCCTTCTCCCAAGGAGTGGTGAAAAACAGTCATGGTATTTCATTGCTCTTTATGGTTCCTGAAAACAAAGTCAGGTTCCTTTTCCAGACAAAAAAAGAGAAGGAAATCTTCTGCTGGGGGTGGTTGTGTCTTGGAAAAACAAAGATGCAGCCTTAAGAGAAGTAAAATTCTAAACTCAATATCTCACTCATAAAAAGCTGATGCAGCTACTAACTCTCTAAATTGCCATAAAAGTAGAATGTCCATGGCCCTGAGGAGTGGGTACAAAGAGTACAGTGAGACTAATCATCAATGGTTGACCTGTTCTCCTTAACTATACATAAATCTGGCATATATCCAACGTCATGGCAACAAATCTAGGTCTTTGCAGAATTATTTCCAAGGAATTACAGACAAAACAGAAGGAAGAGGTTTCCCATCAGCAATCATAAAAAACCAAATCTGTTTTAATTCTTGAAAACAGAGGTAAACTTGCTCTTGATTAAACCCATGCAGCAGAAGAGTATCACTAGTACAAACAGAAGACTATAGTACCATTTCAGTAACCCATGATAGCATGGTGTACTCATTCCATTCCTTTCTAAAAGAAAGGAGGCCAGGATAAGGCAGAAAAGCAGGATGGCATTTTAAGAGAACCTTCAGAAAGAAAAGAATCCCAATAGTTTTGTTGTGATGTGGCTAAGCACCACAAAAAGTAGTATTACTGAAGAGTAATTAGGAAGAAAGTTATTGAGGGCCAGATTCTTCTACCCCCATCAATGTTATATTTATGACCTGCATTGCAGTAATGCCCATAGGTATCAGTAAGATTGAGACCATGTTGTAGTAGCCACTGTTAAATATTTATGGACACTACCTAAGGATTAAGAAACTCTTGAAAAATTAAAATAACTTACCTACTCCCAGGTACAATCTTTCAAAGCTGAATTATCAACATAAAAGCACTTTCAGCCACTTGAATAACGTACAGAGAGAAGTACCATAACCCAGATGAAAGATGCATTGCTTGACAGTACCACTGACTTTTTTTTTTTTAATCCCCACAATTTTTCCTGCTTCTACCTAGCAAATAGAAGAGAAAGGTGCATGCTAAGGGGCTAAGAGACTCTTCATCTTGCCTTCCCACTCATAATCTTAAGATGACTGTCAAAAGATTTTTAATTTCCTGTGCTACAGAGATCAGGTTAATCTTCAGTGATAGGTGTTAAAAAAATCCTATAAGCAGAGCTAAGTTCTATGCACTGAAACTTAAAACCATTGACATCCATCATTAGTAATTATTCCTATGCCCAAATAAACCTTTTTATATGACAATCACTACATATGTTAACTATAATTCTGAAGCACATGCGTTACTACTGAATTAAAAATGTTAAGTATTTAAAATTTGGTCTGGACAAGTAGCAAGCCTTTTGGTTTTAGAAACTTCCAAGTTTTTCCAGAATCTAAATCTGACAATAATATGCAAGAATTCTTGAAGCAAAAGCCACTTATACCAAAGTGCCTAAAAATTATTAGCATGAATATAACTGACCAGATCTAATGAATGCTTTACATCTCTACCTAGACAACATTCACTCTTGAATTTATTTTTGCTTATAAAGACTAAAATAGCACCACAGAGTCCACCAAAGCCTCCAAACCTACTCCTCAAAACCATTAATAGCCAGATTTCAAAGATGATAGCTAAAAGTTTATGTAGCATTAAGTATTTCCTCATAGGTGTCTTTTCCAGCCTGTATGTTATCTGCTCATGATACTCTAGTACCTGACAACATTCACCCTTGAGCTGTTTGCTGATCTAATTTTCTCTTCGAACATATACAGTGAAGTCTTTCCTTTGTCCTGATGTTTGTTGCTTCAGATCCACATAGCAGGTTTTCTGTGAACAGTCCTCAAGCCAAAAATTAACTTTACAACCTAGTCAGGAACGAGTACCTAGTAACTAAACACAAGAAAATTGTGCACCGTGTATAGATAACCACAGAATTATTAGATCTGTTCTTCTGTCTCTAATTGTACTTCAAATATTCCTCTTAAACACATCACAGAACAAAATTCTGCAGAACCCTAAATAGAAAGGTAGCAAGGACCACAAAGTCCACTTCTAACTAAGCATTTTAATAGTCTTATTAGTATACTAGGTTTGACACACGGATTCAAAAGGTGTGTCTGTATCAGCATTCTAGGACTTCAGAAAAAAATTCTCACATTTGTAGCCTCCTTTTACACACTGGTTGGCATTGCAGAGAGATCTAAGAGTGCCCAAGCTGAATTCCTTTCAGACATAATTAATCCAAAAGATGAACTCCAAGATCATATTTAATGCTATCAAACTACTAACAGACACTCAATTCACAAACTGAATCCTGTGAAGTGTGCAGAGCGTGGACCTCAGGTTGTCAGCACCATCATTTTTGACACTATAAATCCTCTTCTACTGTGCTGCATTAATTTGAAAGTCAGCTTTAATGGCAGCTATGATCTCAGTTTTTGAAATACATAAATGTTTCTAAGCTGTCATTCATAATGACACAATGCTGAGCAATGTTTGGGCCTTTGTGCAAGTTCAAGTAAACTGCTTTCACAGTTACAGAAGAGATGACTTTCCCACAAAGTCAACATTCAATCAGAACAAAAACACTTTTCTCTTAATAGTGCATGCAATTGTTTGGCCAAGATAGATGCATTAAGAGTACTTGCTTCTAATCCAGGGCTAGCTTTTCCTGCTGCCTTGTCGTGGTACCTGCTACCTTTCTGCAGTTTTAATTTCCCTCTACTACAAATGTCTGAAGTAGCAGCAGCAAGAGTAACTATAACAGTCAGGAACAGAGGCCAACCACTGTAGCGAGCAGGAATGTTAAGGAAGCTGGCACAAATACTTGCACAAAATACTTTTCTATTTTCAGCGTCTCAACAACAACAACAAAACCCCCCACAATCGTTTAAGCACATATCTAGTATACTCTGATTTTTATCCACTGTTTTTACATTCATCAATCAGTCTAGGTAATGTTATATCATTTTGTACCACCACTGACTTCTCTCTGTACATACTGCCTTTGTTAAATTGCTTCTGTGATAGTGTACCTTCTGGTGTTGAAACTAGATCCACAGTACAACCCGGCTAGCTTAATCCGTCATCAGACATGCTCAAACCAACAACATTAAACAATCACAAAAAGCAATGGTTTCAGTATGGAAATCCTGGTAACTGATATATCCTGTAATCCTGTACCACCGTTTCTGTCATGGCACTCTGATAAATCGTACAGTGCTACAGTGCAATGTTGAAGCACTGTAATGGCAGCAGGGAAGAGATTAGATATGTAGATTATTAAGGGAATAGATTATGTCTAGAGTCTTCCACCTCTCTGTGGGAAGACTTCAAGCTCACATGGCTTTTTAGGGCTCAGTTCTTGAGGTTTAATGTTTTGGTATCAGCCGTTCTATTCTACTCCTCTGCAAAACAAGTTAAAAGAGAGTGGGGAAAGTTATTTATTAGACTGCTGAGGGGAAGTTGATTTTCTCTTATTTATCAAATTCTTTCAAGTCCCTGTGGTTCAACATCTTTAGCTACAAAGCCAAAGCATACACTTTTGAGTTCTTCATTTACTGCTAATATCCACATTCTTGAATGCTGAAATGTTTACTACACTTTATCCAGTCTTAGGAGTTAGTGGTCTTCTAGCTGTATTAGTACCAAAACTATTCCAGACAATTGTAGTCTGAAAGAACAGGTTCATTGTTTACACTAGGAAGCATAAATTAAGGCTAAACATTTACAGACAAGCTCTTTTTATTCCTTCTATTCATGCAGCCATATTCTCAGTCATACTTCAGCTCTCAAAACTTGAATTTATAACATGAAATAAAAATGGTGTCATCTGTGATTACAGTAAAACACCAAGGTTCACATTGTGCTTTGAAGACAATGGAAATTTTCTCTTCCAGGTGTTAAGGTTTCCTCACACTATGCTTCTAAACTAGCAAATTGTACCCCAGATGCCCATCTCTCTACTCTCAGTTCATCTCAAACATCTGAAATATATCACCAGATGTCAAGCTTAGAGACATCTAACAGCAGCAAAATATTGCTCACAGTGCTGAGTGTATAACACAGACCTGCTGCAAATTTTTCCACTTCTGTTGATTACTCATTAGTACTTCAGCTGGTTAGAGAAAACATGTGAGAGTTGCTGGCTGAACACTATTTCTCAGGGTTGCTAGACACATTTCCAAAAGGCTTCATGAAAACTTGTTCCTTGTGCATGAAGGAAATAAAACAATGAATTAAGCAGAACACAAGAATCTCAAAGAGAAAGGTTTTCATCTTGAAAACAGGTATTTACTATGATTCCTCCCACTCATATCTAGAATCATCTCTTACAAGGGATTTGAAAGCATTACATCACTATAGTGACTTTTATTCAAGAGTACTGAAAGGTTTTTCTGCACCATCCAAAATGAAGAAAATCAAGAATTACCTTAGGTTATACACCATCTTATTGAAAAAAAAAGAGATAGCAGAAAGCCTACTTTCAGAGGCTACATAAAAGCAGAATAAGCAGCAAGCAACCTTCCCAACTTCCTGTTCCCACAAATTTCAAAAAGTCCAAGCCATAAATTACTGTGTCTGGCAATAACAGCACAAAACAGCTCAAATGTGAAGTATCTGACAGCTTGAGATACATGTTTGGCCAAACTAACAGTCAGCATCTTCAATTCACTGACAAATTGGTAAGGTTTGTCCTCTTGCTAGAGTATTGGTCTCTCTGAGCCGACTGGTTGCTATCACCCAGAAGTCTCATTCTTTTTTCAAAGACATGCTGATTACACACAAGCTTGATGTTGAGGAGGCTAAACAAGCAGCTTGCTGCACTAATTTGTATGCAGCTATCACATTTATAGCTCTACCTCATGGTTTCTGAAGAGCCAGAATACTTTCCCCACATACTATGCTAGAAAAGTAATTCAATAGACTTCAATCCTTTTTACAAATTAGCCTTCAACTGGCAATTTTCACTGCAAAACTATTATAACAATTTGCTTTTCCGTAGAAAACCAATTCAGTTCAAGCAATAGCTATTCAATAGCATTTTCCAAGTGAGGATAAGTACACAGATTTGTCAGTTTGCATGTCCAGAAAGGTCTTCATAGGCTATTAATATATTTCCTACTCTCTGTATGGATTGTATGCTACTTCTGTATATTATGGTCCATCAAAACCCTCACCAAAAAAAACCCACAAAACCCAAAAAAACCCAAAAAAACCCACTTGCTTCATTCATCTAATCAAGAACCATGCCCCACCATCCCCTACCCCAAAAAAACCCCATCCCACAGCACCGAGGAATGGAAGAAATTTTCAGTCTTTAAATAAGCAGTCACCACTCATTGTAAAGTGGGTAGACAGAACTTCCTCTAAAAATAACACTGCTTACAGAACAGATAGCAAGATTAATCCCCAGTCATCAAGTACAATAAAAGCCTTGAATGTTCTATCAGTCTTTTCTCACCCAGAAACATGCCAACGATCCCACGTGATGTAGTCACAAAGACAAAAGAAATTCTTGCAAATAAAGGTTATTGTTTCAACATTTAATATGATAGAAAAATATACCTAAACAAATATGCTTTAGACTGTGTAATAATGAAAACTGCTCTTGCAGAGTCCAATAGAAAAGCCATAAATCTGTATGAAATCATAACTTACTAAAGATGCAAATTAAGAGTTAAACTAGAAAGCACATAGAGTTCTTCTAGTTCATTAAGAGCAGCTATGGACGGTTAATGAGAATTAAACATTTCTTGGATGCTTTGTTTGGGACTGTCAAATACAAAAGACAACCTGGGAGGAAAAATCAAGTTAGTAGTAATTTTCATTCAGAATACATTCATCAAATTTATGCTACAAAGTGTAAGACCTACATATGCTTTTATTATGTTTTTGTGGTTGCTTGGTCTACTTGTTAAAAGAAAATAAGGGCATTAAACTTCTTGGTTCTCCTTTTATAAAAAACTTCTCATCTATCATGAGAATTCCACTCACATTCTCCTAATGTGCCTGAAACACATCAAGAATTTTTACTTGGTTCTTATTCTTGAGGTTTTTCGACTTATTCTGGCAATTTGCAAATGCTGCCAATCCTTAGCAATAACCTGTGTGTTGTATCATCAAGTTACATTACAGAAAATTAGTACCATTCAAAGAATGTACATTTCAAAAGGCACACACTAACAACAATGTATCTATGATTTTTTATTTTTTTTTTTTTAGGTTCTGGCTGGTTAGAAAATGTATGTGAAGCATTATATAATTTTAAAAAGGTCACTCCTCTATGACTTTATTCAAGAGTGGAAATAATGAAACTTGCAAAGTATTATACTAACTATACTTAGTAACAAGTATTATACTAATTACTATGCAGTGTTCCAAAAAAAGAGAAAAAAAATCTAGTAAATTAAAGGGTGAAGTAATATGATCAACAGCTCTAAATTCAAGAAATATGAATTAATTATCTAAACATTTGTTAAGAAGCTGTTAAAAAAGTTCCCAAGAGTTTCAGTTAAAAATTTCTATGATTTCAAAATTAGATATATGTTCCATTAGTGGTTGCACAAAATTCCCCGCAGTCTTTGGCTCTGCACATTTTACTATACTGTATAACAAAACAAATTGTGTAGCACCCTGGTAAGAGCCAATGGTGGTAGAAACGACATGAAGAAAAAACCGATTAAAAAATAGATTACTATGTAAGAGTTAAACATAAGAGGAAGGCAAACATCAATTTAAATTGGAAAAAGAAATCTGAAAAGCTTCTGATTTTGCCTCAAAGGTCATCTTACATATTGAAGGGCTGGTTTTGGGTGGAGAGGGGGAGGGTTTGGTTTGGGGTTTTGATGGTTGTTTTTGGTTGGTTGGGTTTTGTTCTTCCTAACCACAGAGGTAACCACAAATCAATGCAATGAAGAACTAAAAATAACTAGAAATAGCAATACCAGCTCCCTGAAGTTACAAGGTATTTTTCTTCATAAACATCACAAGTGGAATAGATATTTGCAACAAGAGATTAGTAAGAGCCATGGAAAACTATGAACTTTCTCTTCACCAAGTCCGAGTGTTTCCAGATAGGCTTCAGGGATTCATCTCATGCCTGATCAAAACTGTACAGTACACAATTAATGTGAGGTGGCACGAACCCAACCACGCCGAGAATGAAGGCTGCAGCATGTGGCTACACAATGCAATGTTTTTACCCAGCCCTCTCCCGGCCCCAATATGCACTGTATGGGTAGAGCTAGTGGAGGAATTGCTGCTAATCTGTGGGGTCCTAAAACCTGAACTTTAAAGGCCATTTACCATGGAGATGTAAATAAAATGCACCAACAGGGTTCCCCTCTCCTATCACCTTCTCAAAACTGTGCTTCCAGAGATAGTTTTTGCCATTACTGGACAGTAACAGAGATAGAAAGATAAGGATGATTTCAGCTTTGTGAAACTGGCATTGATTTGACATGAAAGAGAATAGTGAATAAATGGTTCCAAACAGACTATAGCCAAGTTAGTTATTATTTAAAGGTGCACAGCCCTCCTGTTTGCAGTACTTAGCTTTCTTTCAATTACTTAGAAGACTGATGATCTACATGGTGCATGGGAAGGGTTAAAATACATTCTGGAGACACTACATGGATACCTTAAGTCCATATATAAAGAACAATGGACATGCAAGTAAAAACTCAATCACATTCCCTAGTAAGAACTACTCAACAATATGGAGATCGGAATGAACAGTAAATCCGTAACACAGACAAAGGTGTAATGGTTTGAATGTATCAAAGATTGTGGCAATTATTCCAGATTAGTCTATTTTGAAAAATAGACTATCTCAAAAGAAATAAGAATCCCTTAATCACTCTAATGACAATAGTGCATTAGGTTCTGGAAGAAAAAAAAACACCAATCAGCCACACATGTTGGTCACCACTGACTAAACTTTTGTGGACAATAAAAATTGAATTTAAGTTGAATTCCATTGAATGTAATGGAAAATACTTAAATGAGAGCATGTGTAACCCATCAAGAACGTCCCATTTAAGGAGGACAAGGTAAGCATAGACCATAGTGTTATGGTATCATTAATTGCTAAAAAAAGCAAATTAATTAGAAAACAGCAAAATCACAAATTCTGAGGCTCCTGTTGCAAAAGTTTTTAACTAACAGTTCTTAAGTCTAAGAAGCCATAAGAAATATTACTGATATAGTAATATCAGCCAGTTCTATGATTGGTTACAAAACTTGTGTTTGGGAAACATGCACATACGTGCACCCAAAGCAATTTCCTAACGTATAACTAAAGAAAGTACATAAAAAGGATGTAAAAAGAAGTCTCTTGTGAATCACGTGCCATCGCATCTTAAGTTCCTGCTGCCAGGCAATACAATCATGTGGTTCAAAAGCTGTGTGGTTTATAGTCACTGTGTATTTCTATGCATTTCAAAATATGCTTCATTGAGAGGAGACAGCCCTTGAAGTAAAAACCAGCAGAGTCCTGTTGAAAGTCATAACAATCAAACCTACCATACTGCCAAGCTCAGACTGTACTATAATTATAATAATTCCTCAAATATGGAATCACTTGTTATATAAACAGTAACAGAAAAGGTAGAACAGTCACTGGAGACCACTTTCACAGAGCTGAAAGCAAGACAATACCCATTGTCAAAGGAAGAATAGCTCTTACCTAAACTCACAAATTCGGAGTTCTCTACTCTTTTTTTGTCCCAATCCTAACCCCCCCCCTAAAACCTCTGACTGGACAGAGGAGGGAGGACATCTCCATGGAGCTCAGAGAATGACAATGTCCATGCCTGAAAGGATAGCAGCCCTCATCCTAACTTCTGGAATACCACAGCCTACAGAAGTCCTGAAAGGTCTCCACTATGGAGCATCCACATCCCTAACTTCCAATATATAACTGCAGCCCAATCTTAAATTATATAGAATCAAATTATTAAGAACTACTGAAAAAAAAAAAAAAAAAGAGGACAAGTGGCATCTCTCCATCTTTAAAAATTGAATGTTTTCCTTTTTCCTTTTTAAGACTCTCTTCCTCTAATGTAACAGATCTTTGAGATAGCTGCCTACTTAATATTCAGCTGAATTTAAATAAATACATATTCTTTTAAAAATAAATACTAGTTCCTTTTTCTAGTTCACATTTTTTCTTTATCTGGAACTATATTTATTGGGTTTTAGCTTTCTGAAATTAGTCAGCTAATATTTGGCAAGACTAAGTGAAAAATCCTTAACTGGTGCAATAGATTTCAGTAGTTTTGCTACTTTTATAGAAACAGACATTGATTTTTCATGAAAGCAAGTACTGCTGAAGAGAAATATTAAAACAGTACAAGTAGTATATAAAAGATATGCAACACTAAAAGAAAATGAAGGTTATACTATAGTTGATAAAAACTGTGCATAAGCTTAGATACACAGCATGCAATAAGTGGAATTCAAAGTGAATTGCCTAAAACAAGGCAAACGTCATAATAGTCTAAAGATCTTGTGAAGAACAAGAGATGTACTGAAAGAAAGCCTTTGTCATATCTCTATAGATAGTAAGAGACCTTTCTCTTACAAAGTACTGATTGTATAATTAAACACTGAAGTGCTACAGACATTGTTATATTCAGAACTGTTCATAGAGAAAGATCATCTCTTTCACAGGTCTGACAACTGTAAACTCAAATTTTATACAAGAGCTCAACATCTATGTCAATCAAAAAGACTGGTAAGACACACACATTTATCAGTCTAAGTGAAATAGACCATTCTCCTATTCAGAGCACTTAGTATCGCTTGCCCCCAGATATACCACAATTCTATCTTTGTAAATAAAGGCACATGCTAAATGTGTTACACTATCTACAAGAATCACAACACCACCAAGAAATCTCTTATCTCCTTCACGTGGCCCTTTTAGTCAAATTAGAAAGAATCAAATATAGTAGAAAAGCTTAGTTAAAAAAAAAAAAAAAAAGGAGCAGTCAACTCTCTCAAATCTTGTCTTTGAAAGTTAACAGACTTTGTTTAAGGAGATTTAAGTCAGAGCCACAATTTAGGGCCATAGGGCATAAATACCCAGTGTGAAGATATAAAAAAGTTGGAGCCTAACTCTTCTCAGTGGTATCCAGTCAGAGGACAAGAGGCAATAGGCGAAGACCGAAATACAAGAAATTCAATGTATAATTATGAAAAAAACCCAAAATAACCCAAACCAAACCCAAACCCACCAAAACCCAACAGCACCACAAAAACATGCCACCACTTTTTTTTTTTTTTTTTTTTTAAAGTGAGGCTGGAATGGGTTGTGGAGTCTCCATCTGTAGAGGTGTTCAAAACCTGACTGGACAATGTCCTGAGAAACCTGCTTCAGTTGATCCTGCTTTGAGCAGAGGTCAGACAAGATGGTCTTCAGAGGTCCCTTCCCACATCAACGATTCTGTGAAATCCCTGCCCACAAATTATGCTGCCTGAATTCCTTGATATGTTGATCTTAATAAAAAAATAATGCAAAGGTTCCAGGTTCTTTCAGCAAAAAAAACACCAAACCAGTTTAAGTTGGGTTAGCACTCCTGGTTAATCTAAAGTGGCATCTCAGTATGAACTACAGCCTTGATTTTTGTCCAAGAAATTATGTCAGAATCAAGGAGTCATAAGACATACTATGTTTTTTAGTTGCTAATTTATACTTATTCTTGGAAGTAGACATCAGCCCTTTTCACTTTCAGATTTTTATAGTTTTTTTTTTTTTAAACAGATATACATGAGTAATATAATTTGTAAGAACAGGAATACAAGGGTAAACCAAAGATCCATCTAGTTCAATACTCAATATAGCAGATGAATGAGCAAACTTGTAAGAACATGACAAGTATACAGGGATAGAGTTCTGTGGGAATGTTCTTCTACAATCCAAAGATTCACGGGTCAAGAAGTCATTTCTTTGCATACAATAAGTCTTAATAATTTGAATTTGTCATGGACTTGTCCAATTGCTTCCGAACCCACACTGATTTTAGTATCTACATACAATGCATTGGATCAATGACTTCCACAGCTTAACTTCATGCTGTGTAAAGAACAGTTTTCTTTAATCACACTGAGCCAACCACTTGCTGAGTTTGATAGCCCTTAATTCTCATACTGGAAGACGCAACTACCTCCTGTTCTCTTTTTTTATGTCATTCATATTTCCTCTCCGTTATCTCTTTTTCCAGCCTAAAAGCTGCTAGCACAACTGAGTCATTACTCTTAAAAACAAAGTTCCATTCAGCTGATTATCCCTTAGCATTCTTCTCTAGATCTTCTCTGGGTCTACTACATCCCGAGACAAGAAAAATCAAACCAACAGACAGTATGAGATACCTGTGCAGTATGGATTTATAGAAATACATAATGATGTTCTTTATTTTCCAGTCCCTATTCATTTCCTCCTAAATCTTAATGTTCTGTCTGCCTTCCTGGATTTTTTAACCACTGTTCTCAATAATTTCAGTAACCCATGAGACGTGCCAAGATCTTGTTTCAGAACCTATAATTTTATCTGTAAAGCTAGGGCTGTCCAGGATACATGGAACGAATATGGTGAAAACTGTGATGTTTTACTTTGCCACATAATTTTAGCATCATTGTCTATCAGACTCTTCAAATGTACTTTGCAGGTGCATTTGCAAGCATTTCACAGTAAATACATTCATCATACTTTTTCTTACTGGAAGAGTAATTCTGTTCTGAAAGAAATACAAGGCTAACAAAAGCAGTTATTCTTTACTCGTGGTTTTACATCTGGGTGAAAATGGCTCCCAAGCCAATATAGCTAATACTAACATCTGCACATAATTTGAGAGGCAAACTGAAGCCAGTATGAGTTACTACTAGGGGTTGTACTACAGCATCTCTTTTTTGTTATCAAATATTCCCCGGTAATCCATGGCCCAATTCAATAAAACATATTTACTTTTTGACTGCATGGCAAGTCAATTAATCTTGAAAAAAATCATTAATAAAATATTGAAAATAACCTATAAGTCTTCTAAATTCAATAGTTTGCAGTTTGGGGCAGTCCTGAATCATGTTTTTGTAAGACTGTAGTCAGGAACTTTATGACCAATGGGCGAAACAGGAGTATCCAGTACACAGAAAGATGTATGGACCAAAAAATTATTGGTCTTATGTGGATTTATTTTTTTTTTTAATCATAAGAATTATGTTTTCTACCAGAAAAATCAGCTCAATTCAAATTTAAAACTGCAGTGCAACATATTTGGACTTTCTAGTCAAACTTGTTCTTCTACTGTATTCTAGTATGCAAATTTTCTTATTCATATTTCAAAATCTGCACTCCATGCGTACTAGTAGCATGTTACAATTCACGTTTCTTTACAATTGTACTTTCTGGGGTAAGGCCTGAACCCTATTAGCATCCCTGCTGGATTTGTTTTGCTCTTGAATTATTTCAGCTTCCTTTTTTACTAAAAAACCTCAAAAACATTTAAATCCTTTTGCCAGAATGGCTCAAGCCCTCATTATCGTCCCACAGATCTTCATCAAAAGCTTATCTTTTTGAGCAAAATTATCCCAAACTTTGTATCTATTCCTTGTCATAAACATACCCACTCAGAATTAATCAAAAGCAATTCAGCCTGGCAATCTGGCATCGATTCCAGTCATGAGGACCTGCAGATCCCAAATGAAATATTTTTATAAGATTTACTGTTTTGACAACTTTAACTTCAAGCTTAACCTAATAGACACTCATCTCCTCAGATATCAGCCTATATTTCTTAGGCCTACAGACTTCAACAACCCAGTAGTCAGTTCAACTCTTCAGACCTACTCTCCAAAACACTGACCTTCCTCCCAATTCTATGTTCAGCCATTTTCAACATTTGCTTCCACCAGTACCAGCCAACTTCTCCAGCCAAATTCTTGACAAAAAGACAGACTGTGCAATCACGACCACAGACCTGATGACATTCTTAAGGTCCACAAAGTAGACTGAAAACTGGTACTGAGACCAGTTGCCTTTGCTTTGTTTGGGATAAACAGAGATGATTACGCTAAAGGCAGAGCTAGAGGTAAGACATTTTACTGCTGGAACCAGGAAACATACTAAGCTCTACAGCCTGTTTAAGGTTAAAGGTTATCTATGACACATTTGATTGTAGTCAATAATATGAACGATATTTTAAACACAACATTATTTAACTGCACACTAATATTTAACATATAAAATATACCATATGGCATATGTATGGCCAATGACAGTGTATCAAACCCGATAGACGCCAGTGCCAAATTTGATTTGCATGTTAACAATCCTGTGATTTTTCAGGAGAAAAAAAAAAAAAAGATAATCAAATGCAAATGCATTATTTTATTTTCACCCCATAAACAATCATTTTATAGTATCTACTAAACATCAGAAGTGAACACAATCACAACTCTGGAATTCCCAGAAATATGCAGAACACATTTAGGCAGCTCCTGAGTAGAAATGATGCTGTATTACTAAGCAGTTCTCATTTTTATGTATTCCTTAGGGAATTTTCTGTACAGGCTTCTGTTATCAGAGTGGCAACTCCTGTCTTTTGTTTTGTCTCTAACAACCTGCCATGATAACTAAACCCACAACTCAGCATGTCTCAGTGACTACAGAATCTTCTGGACGGACATCAGAAGACTGGCATGGCAGCAACTCATGCCTCTCTAACAAAGAGGAGAAAATCTCCAGCACCAGATGTCCAGTTAATCCAGCCTCAAAGGCAACCCTCCCCCATCCTACCCCACCCCCCCAAAAAAAATCCACACCAAAAACCAAAAAGAACAACCAAAAAAAGAGGACTGCTGAGCAGATACATCTATTTGACCTGACCAAGTGCAAATCCTCGAGAAAACAAACATGCAAAAAGAAGCAAAGTATTTAATATTGCAACCTTCATTTCAATCCTCTTAGTCCTCACAGAAGTAACCCACAGCTTGTTATGAAACTGTCCACACAGCAACATGATTCTGTTGTAAATCCGCATTGTTATTTCATCACATTCACAAGCATCCCTCCCAATATAAGTTACCTGCAGTCCAAATAGACCACCTGCATAAATTACAAAAAGTTTAACCTATGAATCAATTTAGACACTGGAACCTCCCTTTAGCAGTGTAAGCACAAATTTCTATTGGTTGACATGGAGTCCCAAATCCTCTCATCTGGTCAGAGCTCTAGTCTACACTGAAGCACAAGAAAATTCTTAAATCATGGGTTCCTACCATGTAAGGCCCATTTTGTCAAATATTCTCATAAAATAAGAATTTGGCTGAACAAATGGAGTTTTCTAGGGATAATCATTGCAAGAGGAAGGCAACATTTGGGAACTGTCTGTCTAGCACATGTGTCTCTCTGTCCAACAGCCCAGTTGAAGATCTTCACCCAGAAAGGAGGATATCTATTTTCAGTTCCTCTATCCGACTCATTTAAGCACAGGTTTTGACTCAATTCTTTCATGCTTAGGTCATTTTCCAAGAGTAAGTGCACTGGATTTTCAAGTCTTTCTTCAGTAGTTTTGTTGAAGCTGTTTGTTCTCTATAGTTTATACCCATAGTCTTTAGTTGAAAGCTTGCCCAGTCTACACTCAGAGCTTATCCTTGGCACTTCATAGTGTCTACTTTAAGTAGCTCCGACTCAGACTATTGGCTTCTGCAAATTCCACACCCAGAATGCAACACTTAGTATTGCCATAAAATATTTACTCTTTCTTAATTCAAAAATATGTATTCTGCTAGCACTAACAGCAGTGGAACTAGGAATCAGATTTGTCAGTTCACTGCATAAAACAAGCACAATGCAATTCACCTTTCCTCATTTGAAAGAGAAACCTGCAGTTGAACTGTTAGCAGCGTGCCCTTCATCCAGTGCAAAAACATACTTAGATATGCAGCGTTAAGTAGGTACATTACAAGATGGACAGATTTTAAAACCAGAAAAAAAACTTGGCCTTGTTATAAAGTCTGATATTTATATTGTGAGATTGAACAGAACACCAAGGAAACTTTTTTTTTTTTTAAAAAAAGGACCCAAAGACTAAAGCCACTAAGAAGTTTCAGTAGTTGGTTATTAATCAAAGCTCTCACCCATCGGCAAGGACAAAATCTGTAAGGTTATCCCATCCCTGTATATACTACTGCCCTAAGTAATCTGAAAAAGACTTAACGGATATGCTCACTAAAAGTTATGGAAGAAGAGATATTGGTGGAAATGAAAGGTGTACACAGGATAATCTTCTACTGTTTGACATTCAGTCCTTGACCCACAGTCAAAAAGAAAGCATAAATAAATTGATTTTAAGCTCCTTTTGCATCATCTTAATTCTGGGATCTAAACATCCCACTACAAACTACAGGATTAAAATGAATATATGTCTATACAAAGCTGTTATGGTTCACAGATTCTTTCTGAAGATAGGTATATTAACTTGAATGGAACAGTCAGCTAAGAGCTCCTGGACCAAGACTGGGCATTTCTATGAAGCAATCTCTTTCTAGGCACGTAGAGCATCACAGGCTACTCTAGGAACTGCAGTGCTACTGAGAACCAAGGCAGGTAATAGGTATCCTCAATAAGCTCCTAATGACCTTCCTCCATAATGCATATGAGGAAGCTCTCGTGTCCTCAAAGACAAGAGGGGAAAAGAGGATTGCAGATTTTAGACTTTGAATAGAAAGTAAGGGATAATTCTTTTTTCCAAACTAGTCTTATGTGGCAGGTGATATTTAGTAAAAAGTTTTCAAAGCCAACAAACACCTTATTTCAGTATTTCCAGTAAAGCATCATTATTCCTACTGTTCTCCAGGGTAAGCCTCACTTAAACTTTGTCCATTTAATATAATAGTCAGAAGACCAGTCAGAAATCAAACAGATTTTCGTCTGTATGAATTGTTCAACAGTGTTAAAGTAACAGCAAGAAGTTCGAGTGCTTTGATGGCAAAATGCCATATTTCCAAAACAGCATGTCCAGGCTCTATTAAGTGATAACTATTTTTTTTTTTTACCAGCATGTGCAAAGGCTCTATTAAGTTATAACTGATTTTTCAGTGTTCTGAATTTCTTTAAAAAGTCTTTCATCCATTATTTCCACAAACACCAGTAAAAGTCAGAAAAGTATATTGAAAATAGGTGTAGAGTCAGATTATCTGCATATGCAATACATTTCCATTGCCTTCTCAATGATAACAGGACAGAAAGAAAAATACTGTAACATGGAGCAAAATCCTTACTGTCATCATGACGAAAAATTGAGAACAGTGGAAAAATAATTCTGATTTCAAGAACTATGTACTAGCTTAGCCTAAAAGAAAAGATAAACTAAAGTTCCATTACAGCAAGACATACCCACTAAAGTTCTGTGGGTCAGCATTTATGATGCAGGCACTAATAGTTTCTTAAAATCTTTTAGGCCACAGTCATACCAAAGAAATCATATTTGCTTTCTTTCAATCTTGAAGAGGTATTTTCGGAGATCAAACGATACATAGTTAATTAATTTTTATAATAAGTTCTGTTTAATATTTTGGCAATTTAAATAGCACATTTTCCAAGAGAAAAAAGAATTGAGTTTTGCTTTTTTTTGTTGTTGTTGTTTTAAACACAGACAAATATAAGAAAAGCAACAAAAAAAATGCTGCTTTGGTTATGAAAAAGAGTGAAGATATTAGAGGTTTGGGTTTTGGGGGTTTTGTTTTGTTTTTTTTTTGAGGGCGAGGGGCATATAGTTTTTAAATATGGCCTTAATTTGAGAGAGATAGTTGGTCTTAAATATAAAGATTTCCCTCATCTTTTAATGCAGCCATTAGGTATTTTTGTTGAATAGTTGTCAGAAATTCCTGCTGTTTGCCCATTTGAAAAACTGCAAGGTTCAACTGCATCCTTCACATGGATTATTTTGAAGCTCTCTAATTAGAATAAAGAGGGCCTTGATTCAGTAAAGTACTTAAGCCGCCGAATGATCATATTGTTAGATTTAACCCTTCCCATGAGGTGCATCTTGTAGCTAAAATAGAAAGCTGAACAATATTTATTATTTGATAGTCATTACTCAAACATATTGTACAGTAGTTTAAGACTGCTTCTATTTGATCAATTAATGTGGAAAAAAGTCCTCAATACTGGACCCCTTCATTAGCACACACAGGTGTGCACTATAACTTTATGGGACCAATGGCACTTCAAAGATATGTAACTGAAAACATAACTTACTTTCATACAAAAATACTATAAACTAGTTGAAGATAACAGACAGTTCATATTGGATAACTGCTATGTACATGACTGGTACATTTTACAGGCAAAAAAAAATCCAACCTAAAGTCTTTGCACATACAATACACATAAGGGAAGACTATGAAGCAGGCATGAAACAGAGCTTCCTACAAATCTATACCAAACGTATCCCCGGGAAAACATTTCTATTTCAAGAGACTGGCGTACAAAGCTACCGCTTCTTTTATTTATTTTTTAAATGACAATTTTACTATTTAATGCTTTTAGAGTCTTTTAGTTCTGCTGATGTCATCACCCTAATCAGTTATAAAACTATTCACTAGGATATCTACCATCATGGTAATGTCAAAATAAGCATTCATCTAGGTACTGTGATCTAAATATCAAACTATAGCAAATTAAATACTTACTGTAACAAAGTTAAAGTAAATAGACTGGTTTTTTTTTCCTCACAATGGCTATGTCATTTATAAAACTGAGCAAATTAAACACTACCTTTATTCAGGCAATGAGACTTAGACAACTGGGATAAGTATAGTCTAACACAGCCTATTATATTTATTTATATAACATACGTGGAAGGACATTAAATACATACCCCTGGTATTGAAGGGATCATATGTATCCCTGTCAAACATATGTAAGTATAAATAAAGCATGAAATAAAACAAAATTCTGCAGAAATTTTACACTGAAAACCCTGAATTCAGACCGCTAGAAATGGATGTGTTTATTAAGATTTTTATTGTGGGGACAGAGGGGAACACAATGGGGACCAGACAGACAACTGACATGGACAGGACAATAGAGAAAATGTGTAAGCAGAAACGTCCCAGTAATATAATGTTATAAAAGTATGTAAGAGGTAAACGTTTAGAAGAGCTTGATGAAAATAGAATTCTCTCTATGTAGCTGTCCTAGCAAAGAACTGTTTCAAAATACACTCCAAGGTTTTTACATAAGAATCATCAATGACAGTTTAAAATAATTTTAAAATATAGAAAGCATTAGCATTTTGAGAAAACCTGGACAGGGGATTTTTATGCCAGGGGGAAAGTAGGATGGGAAACATTTAAATGCAAACCAGAATACAAGCCAATTAGCACTTATCTGAAGACATTTAGCTGCTTTTGAATATACTTGTGCTTTCCTCCAACATAACAGTTGTCCTATATGGGACTCCTGATAACAGTATTGCTTCAGCAGGAGGCAGGAACCTGCAGGTCAACAGTGACAGAAGACAAGAGCCAGTTCCCCAGTTTCCCTTTTGGCCAACAGCAACAGGACACAAAAACTTGCTCTTGGATCTGCTGATAAGCAAGCGCTGACCAGAGTGGAGATTCATCTTTTGCATCTGCCACACATACCTTGAAATGCCTCATGGAGTAGAACCTGCTTTGCGTGTATGAAGGGTTTGTTATGTTTATTTGGGGTTTGCTTCAGCCTTCAAACATAAAAGACTTTGGTGGAGGGGAGTGAACTAAAGTGTTCTATAAACCCAGATTTGGGAGGACACAACATGATGAACTTAAATGGCAGTAACGAAAATTCAAGTTAATATTAGAAAAAAGTGTCTGTAGTAAAGACAAAGTGCTAGAATAGGCTGCCTGCGGAGAACATAAATGTTCAAAATTGACATTTAAAAACAGGTTAGAAAAATGCCTGTGGAGGATGACAGTTACAGTTGATTCTTGTCTGGGGTAGGAGACGTTTACTCTGATGATTCTGTAAAAGGGGAGGGAGAAAGAAATTCCACATAAATCCCTTAAAGTGACCTCTACATAAAACCATAATTACTTTCTAATAAATGCTAACATTTTACCAATGGTTTTTTAATGCAATCTAAATGCCAGTTGTTTGTGGTCTCAGTGAAGAGATCTAGCTGAAAGCCAGTACAGCCAAAAATACTTTGCCCACTACCACCGTGTGGGGCCAGTGCTTAGGAAAGGAAGATAATGTGCAGCTGTAGGTAGGGGAGAAACGTGGGACCACAGTATCCCATATCTCCCTTAGCTTTACTGATCATAGAATGACACCATAAATAGTAGGTATGAAAATTCTTATAGTATACTGCAAAAACCCATCTAAATTTGAAAGTGATTTTTAGTTCCCTGTTAATGTCAGACATTTACCAATCAAGGTAGGATGTGTTAATTAGTATGTTCTCAAAATATTAGTAAACACAGTTCAATCTTTCTCCAAAAAGATGTAATAAAAGAGAAAAACACCTTTCCCAACATGGAAAAACAATCACAGAAAGATACGGGGTGGAGAGTCTGACAATAGCTGTAAGAATTTTCTTATACCGACAATGACTCAGAAAGAATGCTTTTAATTTGATTCTTTTAAATAGTATAACCCCCCCCCCCCCCATACAGTGACCAAAACCCTTTTTAAAAACATTCATTAGTAGCTGGCATGTGTTCATTAAGAAGTAAAAACACTACTGAAAGCACCATTTTATACTAGCTTTACGTGTTTTCAAGAATAAAAAAAAACCCTCAGTAACTGGAATTTCATTTCCACTCCAAAAAAAAAAGTCTGCAATCATAAATGTGAAAGGAGACAAAATTCTTCCCATAGAATAGTGTTACAGTCTCAGCTAACATAAACCCAACGACAGAGGAGTTACATCACTAACAGAAATTAAAAGTCCAATCTAGCATCCGAGAAAAAAAATAAATACATTGTGAGAGAGATCTTTCTAAACCCAGTCTCAAGCAAAGAATCACATTGCTTTATAATAATTTTTGCATTTTGGTATTATATAAATCAGGTGCATTTAATAAATATATCTTCAAGAGTGTTCGCATACTATCACCTACCAGAGTCAAAAATTTTCATATGCAAGGATTAACAGAAACTTTCATCTACAGAATATCTTGTAATAAATTGTTTACTGAGGAAAGTCCAGCATGTTCACTGGTGAGAAAAGTAATGGAGAAAAATGCCCTGTTTTGCATTTTAATCTTGATTCATTTTGAAGAGTTCTGAAAACCCCACACATTTGCAAAAAAAAAAAAAAAAAGATAAAATTACTATAAATTACAGTGGAAGATTAGTTTTCCTTTCCGATGCCAAAGCCTATTGGCTTTGGCAATGTATGTCATATTTGCGTATGCTGAAATGCTGAACACTGTTTCAGTCATCCTTTACCATCAAATACTGTTTAGTAACGGCATCCAAAGAGTTATTTTATGATGGAATCCACAGGAACTATGCCAACCCGTTTTTTTCGATGAAGAAAATCTATTGATATTAAATGCACACTACTAGATTAGACCAAAACTACCACCCACATTCTGGGCCAATTCTTAATTTGTTCTCTGCTGGAGTCTTCATCTAAAGCTATTTGTCTGATATAACTGGATTCCTTTCAAATTTCTTCTTGCATCTTTTTAAACATGATGTTTGCCTGCATGCTTGTTCAGTAAGTATAATGACCATGTAGCTGGTTCTTGTATGCTTTAAAGTCTGATTTTGCTTTCCAAAACAATTTGCAACTTTTGTCTCAATTGAAATTTTTCAGGAAGTGAACACTCCACTACATAAGATCAACTATCATTAATTTTGTTCTCTTTTGCATTTAGTTATTTTAATTTTTATTATCTTCAAAAAACCAGAAGATACAACTTCACACAAATTCCCATTCTGAAACGTCCATGTTTTTTTTCCTCCATCAATGCTACTTTCAGTTAACAAGTAAAGTATAAATGAGATGAGCACACAATTGAGAAAAAATGCTGCTGTGCTCAAGATATTCAAAAACTTTATAAAAGTCAATAAAGGTCCCGCCAAAGAAAGAGTATGCAAATCTGATAAATTCCTTTACAATAAGTTAGAAAACTGTCATATATATATGTGCACAAAGATTTTGCCTGCAACTACGTATTTCCATTGTTAATTACAAAACCCACTATGGAAAGCAAGGAATGCTATCTAGCTCATAAAGACGCTCAGTAACGGTTAAGTATTTAGCAAAGAACTAAATTTAAAATATATCTTTCTGGACTTTTCCTTTTTTTTTGACTATCCAACAGGTCATCCAGTAGTTTAATCAAAGTGTAAAGAATACATAAGAAGTATTATGTTCTTGTGTTTTTTTGACATTAGCATTTGTCTACTGGTATTATTTTGTTGAAACAGGAATAACTAAAATAGTTGCTAAGATTCAATAGTCTATAAATCATACAAGAATACGATATTAAGGAGGATTCAAAATTACTTTTTGATTTGTAGGGGTACAAAAACATAAGAGAATCCTGTGATGTTTTGGCAAGCATCTTTCAAATACTAGAGGCTGGACTTCCATAAAGAGTCAATTCATTACTTAGATTTTGCTAGTCTTCATTTTTTCAGTTCAAATTGTTTATCACAATTCTATCCCCATCTTTACTATTACAGCCTAAACCCTCTAACACCAAATCCCAATAAAGGGACGAGTGGGATTATGATTAGACTTGAAAAGCAGTAAAGAATGAATATCTGCTGCTGCTCTAGAGAGTCCAGAATTTCAATTTAAACTCAGCAATTTAGAAATAAAAGCAATTTTTGTTTTGCATTGGAATCAAACTAGCAACAAAGGAAGACGGCTCCTGTAAGGCAGTCCCTGGACTTCCACTGTATCTTCCAAATCATGCTGACAGTTTTTAATCATTCCCCTCATTCCACTGTCCTGTGTGACCATCACTCATCCTTTATTTCTATCCCAGAGAAAAACCTACCACCCCGCAATTATTCAACTATAAGCTAAGTCACCCAAAGGTATGAGAAAAAATTATTACAGAATCTCTCAACACACTCCATGGTTTACCTCACAGTAGCAGCAGCAAAACTTTGAGGCTCAAGAATAAAACAAAAGAGGTAAAAGTTATCTTTCAACAATTCAGAAAAATATTAATCCTTTATAGTTTGACTGACTTTAACTGAACTCAATCCATGCTTTCTAAACAACTGAAACACTCTTTTTCTAATTATTATTTACTGGATTTTTGTTTCAGAATAATTTCCTTATCTGAAAAGGCTCCTGTTTTAGAATTGCATTCAGACAACTATTCCTTCATCTGGTTCTTTATTTCTTGAGGAAGACACTTAACAGAGTAGTAGATTTGTTGAGACTAAGAGCCTTAGCATTTCATTTTGGTTCAGTATTATTACCTTCTCTAGAAATTCCATGAAGCCATTAGGAAAGATGTCATACTTAATAATATGATTTTATTTTACACTTTGCAATTAAATTCTGGATTCCTGCATTTTAACTAATACCTCCTTCACACAGGTGTAAGACACAACAAAGTACACCTCAGCACTCTACCAAATAAAATCCATTTCTTTTCAAAACAGTTCTTTACAGAAGTTTTAAGCGAGGAAACAAACATTGCAGCATCTCTCAAATGCTAAGAGATAGTGAAAACTGCAAAACAAAATACAGAGCCAGAGACCTCCAAAACCACAAGCGCATACCAGGTAACCAAAAGCATAGCTCACACTACCTTGTTAATTTTCATGCTCAAAGGCCAAGGTTGTGAGGGTGCAGAAGTGCCAGCTGCTTTCCGACAGACAGGGAGCCAAGCGTAGTAACATGGCTGGCAGTCACCAACCAGAACCATCACACAGTACCTTTGGTGGTGAAGAGCAGAGATAGCAGCAGGTTTATCCAAGAGCCCAGATCCCCTGGGAAATTCTTGGTGATGAGGCTGAGCCCCGGTCAAGCCAGGAGGTCAGCTGATGAGCCGGGGTCTGACCCAGAATGCCCACAGCTGGGCCAGGGGTGGGGATGCCCCAGCTGAGGCTGGTCAGGGCAATCGAAGCCTACCAGTGCATCCAAACCCTGACAAGGGCTCCCTTATTTCCTGAAGGTATGTGCATAGGAACAAGTCACAAATCAAAAAACAATCTTAATTTCATTTTAAAGTGAACTGGCAATTAATACATAATCTATATAAATTCTCTTCATAAAATACTGGCAATCTGCTCCAGCTGAAGTTTTTCATTTGTTTCCATCTGCAGCTCACAAAGAAAATGACTGCAGTAACCCACTCTGGGAAGGACAAGATTAGAGATCAAAATACACAATCTTTTTCCAAAGCAGATAAAAGAAAAATAATATTCCGTGGTCATGTCACAGCACTGAAAGCCAGGTGAAGATAAGCGGTACTAAGAAATTACAAAATGAGTCAGAAAATAGAAGTTGCAAAAAGGGATAGATATTAGCCCTGGTATTAAATTAATTGACTCTTCCCCCAACCCACAAATAGTATCTAGTTTGAACAGAATCAATTTACTTTCCTCCAAAGACCAATCTCAGCCAAATTTCTTAATAAAAAAAAAAAAAAAAAAAAAGGGAAGGAGAAGAGGAAAAATCAATAAAACCAAAATGAGCCTACTTAAAAACAAGCAGTATGAAATATTTTTTTCTTTGAATAATTCAAAACTGGAACTCCCTGCCTTAAAACTGAAGTGAAGCCAAGAAATAAGGACAGTTCAAAAAAATAGACATTTTAAAGAATGAGACTATCTCCATAACTACATAGTGTTTTCCCCCTCCATCTTAAAAAGGAGTAAAGCTTGCATTACAAGGTATAGGTCAACAACTAATGAACAAGATGAAGGATAAATGTTTTTAGAGAGACTCAGGCAACCATTTGCAAAAGGAGCAAAAAGGAAATGGCAAGCCTCTTAACCTTTGCTGTTTTAGCTCACAATTAATCTGGTAGGAGATAAGAGGCCTATAATCCTTTTATGGGTTTTATCAGAAATAATGAGCCAACAAATTTATAAAATGAATATGCAAACCACTGTATACTAAGCTTATTAAAGATGAAACAATAAAATGAAAGAAGATAATAACTGAAATACCCTGTGGCAGATGCTTAGAGAAAGAATATAAGAAACAGGGCAAGTAATGAACAATCCTTTCCTTGTTCTTCCCCCCCCAGGTACAATCCCTAGTTTCAGAACTCCTATGCTAGAGGTTGCATTTGAAAAATTATTTTCACCTGCTCCCAGTGGACCTATGTTCCATAAGGGCTGCGTATAATCCTTTTTTGAACTCATTTATAATTTGGCTTCTGCAATGCCCAGTGCAAAGACTTCCAGAATTTATTTACACATTGTATGAAAAAAAAAAAAAAAAAGATTTGTTTTTCCTTAAACTTCCACATGATAAATTTACTGAGGTAGAGATTAGCTCCTAAACTGAACATACTATAAATGGCACAAGTGCTAGGGACAAGAATACTCAGGAATAATCAATACTACCTATGTCAAAAGAATAATTGAATTGCAGTAGTTTGCGTAAAGACAAAGACAAAAAGATGAGACAACATTATACCAGTCATCAGGAAAATAAAAGACTGTTGAAAAGAGGAACGGAATGGTCTGTTCTTCATATCACAGTGAATAAGCAATACGTTTAAACTGTAGTAAGGAAGCTCAAATCTGGATATTAGGGGGGGGGAAAACCACATCCTAATAGCAAGGCTAATCAAAAGGACTGCTTGGGATAGTTGCATTGTTTCTCTAATAGAAAACTGGATGAGAATCTCTCTTAAATGACATGGATCTGTTAGTCTTGTTTTAGCAAAGAGAACTGCATTAAATGACCTCTTGATGTCCCTTTCAGTGCAGTACTATACAATTAGAAAGAAAGTCAGACTTCTGGTTCAGACTTTATTTATGTTACTAGAGAATACTCAATTTTCTCTCCCACTCAGAAGAAAATACACAGCATTGTGATTACCTGAAATATAACAGAGTAACTAGATAGTGAAGGTGCACAGAATTTATGATGGGGTTTACACTCAATCATGTGACCACATTCATGTTGCTCTTGCATTGGAAAATTCCCAGACACTGCAATAGCATCTGATAGAAACCAGCTTTTTGTACTCGTTAAATTCAAAATATAAATTAGAGAAAAATAATCTAAATTTTTGACAGATATTATGCCTTTGCTTTCTGACAACATCATATTAGTCATGACAAAAAAATATAGTTCTCAGTGGGAAAAAAAATAATTTAAAACTAAAGACCCAGCGGCCATCTAAAATTCTAAATTCCTTGCTTTCTTACATCAAGTTCAAGGAGTGGAAATGACTGGAACTGTGTATGTTTAGCACAATATGCTTTTGAGTTTTAGCCTTTCTAGCTACATATATTGAAAATAAGATAATTCTGTATAAAACAGAATTCAGTTTAAATGGATACATATAGCTAAAGGTATTTGCTCACAATAAAAGAATGTGTTTAATGCAAATATGTTGGTTTGGTTTTCATTTCTGCCTCTATTTCTGGTCAAGGTATCTCAGAGCCAAAATCCTTTACAGAGTAAACTGTAAATATATTATCTTACCCTGTTGGTATAAATCAGGGATATAATGAAACATCAGCTACTATCTAAAGTGGTTGGCAGGGGAGTTCATCTCATATTTACATGCAAGCATCATCTTTGTGTGTGCTGATATACAACTGCACAAACAATTCTATTGACTTTATCACTGCAGAGTATTGACTTTATCACTGCAAAGCTACAGATAGAAGTATGCAGGAAATTTCATAATTCTCATAATAAGTGCTTTATAGATTTTCCAAACTACTAGTCTTTTCCCAAATCTTCCAAACTTAGAAAAGACATAAAGCATTTATTATGAGAATCTTGAAAGAATCGTAATTCAAGCTAAATGACATATAATAGTCTCATTCACAAACCTTTAAAGATACTATATTCTGAAAACAGTTTTTCTCATATCGCCACCGAGAAAAAGAGAAGGGGTACTGGAAGAAACACAAAAACCAGTACGTGTTTTTATTTTTAGCCTTTTTTTTTTGAAAAGAAATACTTTTGGCTGGAATCCAAACACTTTATGATATTAAAGTCATGTTGTATACCTGACTATGCATTATATAAAAAAAAAAATATTGCCCTCCTATTTGGGATATTTAAAGACGACAACACAGAATGTCCATAAGAGATTTGTTCTTCAAAAGAAGAAATCAGCAACCTGAGTGAGTGCGCACAAACAAAAATAAGAGTCTGTAATCGACATTTTATTACAGCATGAGCTTTAAGAATATAACATTTAATAACAAACATGTTAGAATAACAACAGCTTTCATACTTGAACTTCAGCAAACCCTATTATGTAAACTACCATCCGTTATCCTGTAACTGAGGTAAGACATACTTCAAAGTAGATTTGAAGACACTGAAAGGTACTGGAGTTTGGACAAATTATATTCTTGGGTACGTGGAGAAAACAGGGCCACGAATCCCATCCTAGCAGCAGGGATTATCTGGAAGGATGAATCTGGAATAAGAAGTAATTCTGTCATAAAAGCTAACCTGTGGTCAGAGCACATGGTTTACACAGAGGCCCTAGGATAATCTATCAATGACTGCATCCAGTTTCATGTACAGGTAGGTACTAGGATCCACTCTGGAGAATAATAGCATTGTTATCAACCATTGGTTTACATACCTCAAATTATTCTTATTTCTTCTTACATACCCTAAACTATTCTTATTTATTCTTCAGGACCCCAATAACTGATCACAGTATCTGGTCACGGCCATATTAGATGTTATGAAGCACCAGGCACGCAGACTCAGTATTTCACCAGCTCCAAATAGTCCACCTCGCAGCAGTGTCACACTCTACTGGGCGAGTGACTGGCTCAAGGTCTTCTGCCCCAACAGGCAGTCGGTTGCCCTGGAAATACATTATGTCTCAGTGACAAGGCACATCTGACTGGCACAGATAGAGGGAGGAATCAGTTTTGAAGTACACAGAGAAAGCTCTAGTTTGCAATCAGAAGAGGTAAAATGGAACTTGAAGGGCAAATTCAGGCCAGTTCCCAAAGCTTCTTTATATTGCTTATGACAAAAGCCATGCCACCTTCTCCCACAGTTAGCTGCCTGTTCCAGCAGTTGCACTGCCACCTTCCTTGTGCCTGCACAATTATTTATGGGACAATTCCCCCTCCTCCCTCAATAACTTGCATCAGAGAATGAATCAAGTTTAAAGGTAGCCCAACAAAACACACCTCTGGCTCTCCCTCCTCTCCCCATAAAAGCAGAGGCTCATTTAATTCAGAGAGTCCAGACTGGTTCTTCAGCCCCACAGCATTTGTGCTACCACAACAGAGAGACACAGGGCTGGAAACAAGTGGCTGAGCGCAGGGAAGGACTGCTTCCTTCAGCAGCAGCAGTGTGGCAGTACCTGGGACATCATAGTCCTGTGGACAGGCTTTACTGACAAAAACCTTGCAACTCCACTGCCAGCAAATATACCTTGTAGAAGGATTAATCATGTAAAGGAGAAATCATCATTCTGTACAGAAATAAAACCAAAGGTTCTGCAAAAATAGCAGCTCTGAGGCCATGAATATCCATTCACTTTTCCAATGGCCTTAGTATCTCCTTGTCTACCAGCTATATGTTTATTCATTATACATTACTTGGTTTATTATTTTCCTTTATTCTATTTCCTATTTCAGCCTCCTCATTAATTTTTATGCACTTTTGTTTTCATTTGTATACTTTTCATCACTTCAATTTCCTAATATTTCAGCAGTCCAATTAGCTGCTTCCACATCTTAATCACACTGAGACTCCTTATTCAGCTATAAATATAATTTTATTACTGCTGTTTTAATGACTGTTATAATAACTATTTTACATAAAATAATTTCTCTTAAAACTTTCCTCATTTCCTTCACTTGTCTGTAATTCATTCTATCTCTCATCATACTTTATATTTTGTTCAGTAGAACTTATATCATCCTAAAATGTTTCCTGTAGTAAAAACTAATTACCTGGGGAGAGGGTAAACTTTCACTTTGTTTCAGCATAAACATAAAGATCAAACATTGAAACATTTCCTCCACATTTATCAAGCTGTCCTAAAGTTGCTAAATGCAACCCAAAATTGAAGACAGATACTATCTCCACATTAAAAGGCATACTCTTTCAATAAACATGAAAGTACAGCCAGACAGGTATTATGAAGATAGCACACAGCTCTGTTGTTGTGAATATCAACATCACCAATAGGAGAGGTGTGTTAGTAATACATGAAACTGTTACTTCTAAACTGGGAATCCAGCATCATTCTCATGTTTAGTTTCTGTAATAACATATACTTGCAGTGAAATAGTTAATACTTCCAGCTTCTAAGATCTCTATCATTTCAGGCAGATCATTAACTTCTGTAAGACCTGAGATGCTGATGCTTCTAACTATCAAATAAACCAGAATGACAGTCTCCAAGTCAAAATGGATTGATCTGATTCTGCTCAAACTATTAAAAATGTTTACGTTCTAATTATTCACATTCTGTGAGCGAGAAGATTTGTCTATGGTATAAAGATACAGATGAGAGCAAGGTCTTCTGTAAGAAAAACATATAAGAATGCTTGTCATGTTATACTGTATACAGAATTTTGATGTGATATGAATGCAAACAGTATTTTAGATCATTCTCATGAAGTACATTCAGATTCAAAAAATAACCTTTCTAAAAAATTTTCTCCAACTGCTGTATTTTTTAAGTCTAATTTGTTTTTATGAAGGAAGAATTAAAAGCAGTAAAGGAAGTTATGCATTTTTAATAGTTAGCCTGCATTTAAATAGTGAAATTTACATATAAAGCCCCATCATACTGAACTTCTTACAAGGAGGGTTAGGACATTTTTGTGATTTTTTTTTTTTTTTAAACCTGCTTCATTCATTTCACAGTCCACTGGTTCTCTCTGGTGAGGTGGGCTGCAGTTGTACAGTATCACACTTTTACCAGTTTATGCTCTGCAACAGACTTAACCTAAGCTCTTCTGGCTCTGTACTATTACAGCCTACTGCTAGGCTGTCTCTGCTTATAAAACAAATCTTCCTTTATCAATATTTTTTTAGTTCCTCTTGTTATTTTGCTGTCTTTCCCTTGAAGAATTCAGAGAATACTGATATTCAGTAAGGGTGTATTAGAGGCCTATTCTTGTAGGGGAAAATATCTTTATGCTTCCTGGTACCCAAAATGGAGAACTAAATCATGTTATTATACAATACACTGCATTAGTTTAAGACAAGCCAGGTGGACATTAGACTCAGAAGCATAAAGTCTTTATAAACCAGATCTAATTGTAGTAATATCACTGTCAATTTCTAACAGCTGAACATGTGATTGTGTTTTACAAAGCCTAAATTCAGTTGCTGATCCCAAAGGATACCAGAAAAATTGTTTTCTCAAGTGTATATGTTTCCCACAATCATATCCAGTTATTCATAGCACAGATTTAAGATATAAATTGATAGTGTAATGTTTTATATTTGATAATTTGTATAATAGATCATCTGCAGTTCTAGTAGCTTTGGAACAGTTACCTTTCAGTGGTAAATAAAGTAACTTTGTCAGCTGTTGAGACAGTTTGATTTAATTTCACAGAAATACCCAAGTTCATGCTTGTTTACAGTATGTTAATTGACATATCTAATTACTACTGATGTTTAATTTTTAAAATCCTCTTCTACTTTCTACTGAAACATACCATTAAATATTTTAATTTAGAAATGAATGGTATACATAGTTTGCTACCAACTACCAAAAAATTTAGCACTGATACCAAGATATAATACCTAGAAGTTGCTCAATTCTGTTTTAATAATCATTTCTAAAACACTACTATTGTTCAAAAATGACAGTTCATGCATTATTTTACAAATTCTTTCTTCTCTTTGGTCTTCTTTTCACCTGTCAGAAAGAAGTCTCCCACTCCTTTATGGGCTTTCATCCTTAGGAAATAGCCTGACATTTATTCAATAGGAACTCTTTTTATAATCTATATAGTAGCCCAAATTTGATCTCCTCAAGTAACAGAAGCTGAACTTCAAACAGCTGTTAACCTCTTTGCAGAAACAGAGGTGGACAACATGTTTAAACCAGTCTGACTAATCTCTCCATGAGGGGCATCCTAAGTACTAATATCCTGAACAATAAGGAAGAAAATGAATTTGTTATCCAACATGAGAATGTTTTCAGCAGAAATTCCAGAAACAGCTACCATTTATACAATCGACATGTGATACTTCCATCAAACTTATAAATGTAACTGGCTTAAACACCAGGATAGCAAAACAGTCAAATCTCACATATGTTACTATGTATGTATCATGTTAAGTTTTCTTAAACCAGCATAATTCTTACCCCCTCAAAAAAACCCAAACCCAAAATAAAACAAGTCTAAGGAAAGTTTCAGTTGTGATCTTTACACAGATTAAGTTCCAGCTCTGACAAGGTTTTTTCCAATGCCCTACGTCTTTTCTGACATGCTATATATCATGTTCATCAAGAAGCCCCCCCAAAATAAGTACGTTGAAAATGAGTAACTTGCTGTCTCTTGGCCTTATTAGGAAACTTTACTGCCTTTACCTAACCTATTATCAGTACAATAACACTTGCCTTGATACCTTCCATTACTCTTGTATGTTTGGATATGTCCATTTTTTTTTTTAACAATACACAGTTCATTTCCTTCTTACTATCCATCATCACTCTTCATGTATTCTCTAGAGACTCATGGACATTTTTCCCATGTTTCAAATTCAAGTAGCTGGCAAGATGCTGTCAAAACCTGGATGTTTCAGTATTGTCTCAAAACTTTGAGACATAAAAATAGTTTCTTCAAGCTCTCTTGAACTGTGAAATATTACAAGACAAAATTTAAAATGTCTTGAGTGAAATGTTTGTTCTGTTCATCAGTGCTGCTCTGTTTCAGTATGGTCTCTTCTATTTAAGAGTACAAAAGGCAGAATAGATGTCAGTTGAGAAGGATAGAAACCTCTAACAGAACGTCAACAAGACCAAAGGATAGTAGAATATATAAACACTTCACATTAGGTCATCCAATACCATACAGGTACAGTATGTGACCCAAGATTCACCCAAATCTGTGCTCGTCAGCATATTTCCTTTTCATAAAGTTGGACTTTCACTTTTCATATGACGCTTCCAAGGTACAGCACTGACATGGATAACTATTCATCCAACTTTTGTGGCTTCCGTTAGTAGACTGATACTGATATGTCAATCTCACTGACCCTGAGCAGGCTATCTGCAGAAATTCACATGCAATAGGTCCACCACAGCCCAGATACACTGGACTCCTTGTACAAGAGCTGCACAGTAACTCTTTTTGTGCACAGCAGTCATTTCCTTCAAGTTTCTGAAGTTCTAAAGCTCATCAGGAAGAGTAGCTTTTGCACTGACTGGGCTATCACAAGAAACATCCACATTCCAAATGCTAGGATAAAACACTACCTCCAGAAAAATCTGGATTTATGAAAGACCTAGGTGCCACTGTGAAAAAACCCACAAAATTAACAACTCCAGAATAGTTAACTAATATTTTGTATTTTTTGTTGTTCTTTTCCTCGAAGCTGTGAAAGTATTTATCCTCCAAATCCATCACATCATGGAATTTGAACAGACATTCTAATAGTACTCATCAAAACCTTACTACTGATTACTGTTTTCCCCATAACCAATGAGTGTCTATACTTGCATTTTGTCCCTCTTTTATGATTATAACTATGCAATAATTGGTTATACATTACATGCTGCAAAGATAGAAGAATCATAGTTATTTAAAAAATGGAGTTAAAAGATACACTCTTCCACTGCTTACAGAGTACCCTTGTCTCTCTGTACAACATGTTCCTCAGAGGATAAGATTTAGGAGTTGAAAGTATTCTTGTAATCTTAGGTCAACAAGAGTACAATATAAAACCAAAACAATGGAAATATATTAATATTGATTTAGGAATGAAACACTGACAATGCTGAGATATTTACTGAGAAAGGCAGTGAGCTGTTAGAAGGAATGAAAATGGGTACAAGTTTGTTTCTCAACTTTCTCTATTTCTAAAGGGAATGAACTTTATCTGTATCCTAAATTGGCTCCTCTATCAAAACCAAAGTGTTTCATTACATTTAAAATAACAGAAGTTGTAATAAAGATCATTCTACTCACAAATTAGAACCTACAAAGCTATGGGAAGATATTTGACCTATTCACAGAGTCCTTCAAGACTCTTCCCAAAGTCAACTCTTGAAGGCACATCATTAACCTTCTTTTCTATTATTCTTGTCATTGATTCCCTAAACAATATCCACTATTTTAAGATAGCAAGCTTCTTGTGGCATGTTCTTCTAGGGAACTAAAGTTCTTTGTCATGAGACTATACTGCTGTGGAGCCTTGGAGGAGCTACCACGGGTTTGGGTGCCAGGGTCCAGACTGCAGGAATGATGCCTATTTGCAGTAAACAATCATAACAAATGGTGGCAACAGAAAATAATCACAACAAACTTGTTACAGCAGTATCTTATTTCTAACTGCAAGGAGTCATTTCCTCCATGAGATTGTCTTCCAGTGTTTACAAGATAACAAACAATAACTGTTCAGTGCTGGTTAGGTGGAAAGAAAAAGGTTATAGAAATTTCTAGGCCAAGCCTAGGTAAATATGACCCTTTTATTTCCACTACAGACATCTAGACACTTCCAGCTGTTGAAATTATTGCTAAATATATTTACAGTCTTTGTACAATAAAAAGCTTTATTACTTTTACTACAGGCAGAAGAAAAAAGCTTTAAATCTTTAGTTCTGAAGCAATCTCTCCTGTCTTAAAAGCAATGAAGCCTTTCAAAGGAAAAAAACAGCACACTCTAGAAAAGGTGGTTTATGATGTTGTATCTTTGTTGCAATTTTGGTTCATATATTTTTATTAAGTGTAACCTTTATATGTAAATGAAATTATTATCTAACACAAAGTACTGTTTTCATAAAGTAAGAATAGGTTTTACGTCCTAAAAGATAAAGCAGCATAAACCAGTCAGGCAGCTCAGCATGTATTTGATGGCTGTGAAATGAACTATTTGATTTCCTATTACAGCTTTAACACTCTGCACTGTACCATAGCCACCAAACCCATGTGATTAGGCAACTAACCTTTCATCAGGGAGTCAAGTAATATAAAGCAAGTTCTGCATTTATAATAGGTAGAATACCTCATTTAAAAATCTGAGCTTGGAAATAACCCTTACATCATGAAATTGAGAGAGAGAAATGGAGATCATATTCCGAAAACCCAGAGAGAGATAAATGTACTTAGCACATACAAAAGGTTTCTAGCTCAAATGGGCTTGGTTTATACGTAAAATATTTTTTTATTCTCTCCCTCCCCTTCAAGTGCAGCAGGCCACGTCTAGGAATAGAAAGGAAATTTTACACCTTCTGCTTCCCACATCACTGGACTGTGAGGTGGAACACACAACTCCGTTCCCTGGCTGACAGACAGACCTAAGGATGCATCATGCTCTTTCATGAATCAGGACATGAGATTTCTGCAACGACAATCTGTCTGACAATGCCAGCGTTGATTCAAAGAAGGGCTTTACAGAATCAAGGTAAATAAAGGGAGTAAAATTTCACATTTTAATTTTGTATACAGCTCTTACACTATGAAGACGACAACTAAAGCCATCAGTTCAATCAACAGGTAACTTTAGTATTTTGAAGGAGAGGATGATTTTTAAGATTCATTTTTCTAATAATTATCATAACAAAACAAAGCATGGCAGCATGGCATGAACCTTCCTCATTTAAACTCGAATGCAGGATAGAGGCCACCAAATAATGCTGTATGCCTGTCTTCCTCTGGAAAACAACCTGATCAACACTGGATTTACTGAGAGATGCATAGAAAAATTATAAAATTACCTGGCAAATCTAAAAAGCTTGCATATCTTTGTTTTTATCTAAAACTCCTCTTTGGTTCAAGCACATACAGAAGGATAAAGTCTAATTCACTATGGGATCACCTGGAAAGCCTGTGGAAGCATCTCGTTTTAACAGGAGTGAAAGTGGCCAAGACCCAAAGAATTCAGTCTACTCCAATCCCAGCTGGCAAATTAAAACCGACACTGAACAGCTTTTTGGGTAAGCAGCTGTCGTAACAATTTTTATTAATAATTTGATGAATAAAATTGTTTTGCTCCTAAGCAAGGTTTTTATTCCTGAATCAACAACTCTGGGAAAAAAAAGGACACTCTTTTTTCTCCACAGAAAGTCTATATAAAACTGAATCCTCATAGTCCATCTATTTGTTATCTCTTTATTGTCTTGTTAAGTAGGTGTACAGTGCTGAGCACAATGGCTCCTCATTAGATCCTGAATGCTACAACAACAACAACAAAAAATAAAACAGCCACACAGTTTAAAAACAATCTACTGCTTCAGTCCTTGTATTCTTTCTGTTTTTACATTTTGTGGTCTTGGGCATTCCTTTAATTTATCATCATGAGAGAATCTGTCAATAAGAGAGAGTTATGAAAACAAGATAGGATTGGAGAAAAAAAATATATATAGATTTTTACCTTGGGTGATTAAATTCTCACTGACATTAACATATGACAACCTGTTAGAATGATTTGTAAATCTTTACAGTTTTATAAATAGCTTTATCTCTTCATTCCACATGAGGAAAAAGCAAAGTATTATTTATTGTACCTTTCTACCACCACAGCATGGAATATTTCAAAGACTTATTTTAAGTTTTGTGGAAGTCTCTTGATATTAAAGGACTGCAGATACAAGATGATGAAACCTTCTTTATATCTTCTGGCCCCCTGCTGTACATGTTGTTACACACTATTTTGTAAAAGAACTAGCTCTAATCCACACAAAGGACTGCTTTCCTTTTATTGTCATGCAGTTGTAAAGCTAAAGCAAGCCATCATAATTTCATTAAATCATGCTGAATTACTTAGAAATGCTGAGAATGACTTGTAACATGTAATGTTTGCTCTACAAATGGACTGAATATTTATAATATTTAGTTTATACCATGTTATTTATTCTTTTAAAAATGACATATTTGGGTTTGTTTCCTTAGTAGAGCATAAGGCAAATTATATTAATTAGGCTATTTACATGATTTCCTAACTTGGAGCAGTATAAGTTGCCTTTAGCTAGCAAATAATTGGAATTACAATTGCTGGAGATATCACAAGTTTTTTAATTATATCAAGCTCCATCAAGCTCTGATAGGACATTAATAGTTACTTCTATTCACTGCCAGTGTTTTTTCTCCCCACTAAACCATTCCAGTGTACTCAAAGCCATAAAACAGAAGTATATGACAAGAAATAGTAATCTTCCAATTTTATTCCCCAGACTTCAGGTTTACTAGTATATCCCTTTGGGAACATAATGACAGAGCTTGTCTTTCATGAAGACATTGGAAATAGACTGTAGTCTAAAAGTTATTGTAAGATTTTGGATAAGCAATGAGTTTTGTTAGAAATAAAAGCCAAGTATGAAAAATACAGAAAAGCTAACATAGCACAAATGTATTTTGGTTCTGTAGAAAACATTTGCCAACATGAATATTGTTTTTTTCTTTGCTTTTGGAAGTCGGGGGGGGGAGGAAGAAGCTCATTAATTCAACATTTAATTTCTAAAACATAGGGAAAACTCAATCAAACACAACAGTTTCTATGACAAGAAGAGACTTGTAAACCTTCTCTGATAAGGTGTGTGCAATCTAGGCTTATATCAGGCTTGATTTTAATTCCGTTATAGGCACTACATACTTTTAACAAAGTTGTGAATAACCTTTCTTTTTTTTCCAGTCTAGCAGCGTTACACCAAGAACTTTAGACAAAAGACTTAAGGGCCCTGTAAAGTGCTTCAGAGGCAGAAAACGAACCTGGTTCCAAATGACTACCACAACGAAAGAAAGGGATACACAGACATTACTCTTTCAAGCAAAATCTGAAAAGATTCTCCCATGTCTACCTACTTTAAGCATTTAGCTATTTCTACTGTAGATAGCATGTGCATACAGAATTTCAGTGAAAATATGTATCTTACCCCACTGGACAGAAGAGGCAGAACAGGAAGTCAGTGTCACCAGTCTTCCACTTACAGAAAGTGCCATAATCTAAACACCTGTAGACTGATGAAATATTTAGGCACATGGGCAGGTTTTTGGAATTTTTTTGCCTGTTTCTATTGTCATATTTTTTTCAGCTCCTGAAATGACACAAATATGTTAGAGTTTCAGTTTGGTTGGAGGTGTGTTTTGCTGAATTTTTTTTTATCCAGCTCTAATAGCTGGGGGAAAAAAAACAGTAAAATGTAAGAGTCAAACACTAATCTTAACAGTTAAACACGAATGATCACATACTAATGCTTGAAGTGGTTTCTTGTTTTACAACATCGTAATCCTGATTCCTTTAAAGAGTTGCAAATAGAAATGCCCCTTCCTAAAGCCTTATCTGCTGATACATCTTCATCATCAAAAAATCCACAGTTTACGACCTTCAGTGTTCACCATCTCCTATTTTATATTACCACCATCTATATATCCCATCAGAACCTTATTTTCTCACTTAAAACATCACACAATGCCTTACCTAGCCCCCATGGTTTGCACTGAGCATAGGTGAGGAGAGAGCACATAAGAAATAGCGGTGGGTTTGGTTTTTTTTAAATAATAGAGGTAGAGGCAGAGTTGTGGGTTCATTTTTGGTCAAAATGTTATCTCTAGCAATATCAGAATACAACATCCACCGTTGTACCTGAATTTCTATGAGCAATCTGTTAAAACAACTAGATTGTGATGAATAAAGAGAAATACACTTATGCAGTTAGTACTGAATGTTCAAAAGTTTTCCATTTGTCAGATGCCAGGAAGCCGTTTAAAGCTTGGCATTGGGCTGGACTAACTATTTCAGAAAATCTATGAAACATGAGAAAAATTGAGCAAAACTCCAGTAAACATTTTAAAGACTTCTGTTTGGTGAACTGAAAATTCAGTGAACCTCTCAGGAATTACTGTGCCAAATTTGGAGAATAAATTCAATTATAGAGTTAAATGGGTGTTTTTATTTCTGCTTCAAGTGCAAGTTGCAACACATTGTGAAGAGGAAGCTGCTTCCAAAACCCCCACTACAGTTTTAAGGAGAAAAATAACTGCTGAAGTTTTTAGTATTTGTTGCCCATTAATAATGTGAGTGGGCCAGAAAGAGTTAACAAACCAGAGATCTATCTACGAGGTAGGTCACCAATTAAGATGAGATACAAACCCAGGCATGTGAATGTACAGGAGCAAAACTCATTTTAGCCCTCCGAGCTCACAGTAAATCCATACCTGTCCATTTAGATACAATAAATCCCTTCTAAAGAGCAGAACTTCATTTTGAACAATATACTATAAAAATCTGAATGTTCCAAATAAACACTGTTCATAACTTTCCTTCTTTCTGCTGCAGCAGCAACATCGATGTTCTTTTTTTTTTTTTTTTTTTTAAATCTTCTTCCTTTGACTTGGCCTATTCTGTATCTCAGTTACTAACACTGTGTTAAGGAAAAGCTCTGCAAAGCAGTACAGAAACTAAAAGGGAGTCGTGGAAGACAAATGACAACATAATCTTAAACTAGAAAAACACTGTTAGGGATGAGCGTAAACAGGCAAACTGTACTGCCCAAACAGTACAATGTGACAGAACTTTGAGATAGGTGACTTAGAGACACTGGTGTCCAAATGAGATAGTTAAACATATATGCATGTATATCTTTATGGCTGTAGCTGCAGGCAGCAGGATGAAGTGCTGAAACGTTGCCCATGACAGATTCCAGAACCCAGCCGCTGCTACTTTAAGACAGTCCCTGGTGCTGCGAGTCCCTTCCCAACTTCTTATTACCCAAAGTGCTAAGGAGGCAAAGCTGGTGAAAATATTTGCACGCATCAAACCTCTCAAGTTTAACACCTTTCATAGCACTTTCGGAGATGAAATAATATGCCACAGGAGATCTGTCAAACCTCAGCCTTTGACCAAAAATTTAAAAAAAATTAAGAAATAAAAAATTACTGTTTGAGGAAGATGTTTTAAAAAAACCCCAAAACACAAACACAACCAACCAACCACAAACCAAATAAACTCTCAACCCAGCACTATAATCAGAATTATCAGAATCACTGAAATCTGTTTCAGCCAGCGGTGGACTGAAGTGAAGGCTGGGAGTTAGGCAACCTGACGTCCTCTTTCTGCCAATGTTCAGTCTGAATATATAGTTCATGCATATGGCTGCTCGTCTCGTTAACACCCCCCCCACCATTCACTGGTGCTCAGACAAGGCCCTCACTTCAAAGATTATTTAAGGCATACTGGCAACATATCCACGAGAGGAAGTTATTTTCTCTGGCTTGTAAAGGGATAAGCTTACATACAAAAAAGCTGTAGCTTAAAGTTTTAAACCACCTGTAAATCGTCAGTGCCCAATCAGGGTGCACTTTACACGAACCCCACACAAGCATGCCCTCATGCCCAAGCGCCATGCCACCAGGCACCCGGGCATCAAAGGGGCTTTGAGTCTCACAGGCTGTATTTTATCGGTACAGACAGCAGAGCAGGGTGGCCCGATGAATAAAGCAAAGACGTACCAGATGAAATAAATGCAAAAGTGCTGAGCAGACACTGACCTTTGCCCCTCTGCCTGCACCAGGGCCTCCAGCCTTCCTCTCGCCCAGCAGCCCTCAGTGGTTGCTGTGCCACAAAAACTGCCGGGCAGCCTCCCAGAACTCCTGTCCTTCCCACTACCCCTGAGGCTGGGCCCGGGTTCCAGCAAGCCCCTCTTCAACAGGGCTGCGGCCCTGGGCCTGCCTGCAGGCACCATCTTCCACAAGCTTCTAGCTTCACTCTTGCGGCAGGGAGTGAGGCCACCACTGCCGAGCCCTCAGGGCTGCCATGGCCAAGGGAGCCATCCCTCAGGAAGCAGCCATCCCTCAGGGTCATGGCAGCTTCTTCACTGAGGGCAGGAGTGCTTCTTGCGGCTCTCGATGCAGGGATTTGTGTTCAACCACGGAGCAGAAGTTGGAGGTAGGAGTCACATGAAGGTGGGGTTGGTGAGGTCTCACTTATCCTGATTTTGCCCTCAAAGCGATGGATATCAGAGGTAAGTCTTCACTTTCCTGTGGCAATTTGAAGATGTGTCGCCTTAGTCTGAGCTTGAAGGGGGAAAGAACGGGAATAAACATTTGACCATTTGACTCTAGAAGGTCAATCAGTGGAGAGAAGAGACTTAACTCCAGGCAATTTGCTGTAGACACCAGCCATTTCTTATCATATTGAGTTAATCAGCAATTTCTTTGTTTTTAAGGATTGCAGACACTGATTAAAACAAAGCTCTGCTCTTTTTCTGACAGTCTCGCTGCACAGCCATGAAAGCATTACCACAGAAGTATTTCTGTGAAACAGCATCTTCCCACAAGTGCAACCTCATTTAAATATCAAGGGAAGAGTCCAAAACATGTACCTAGCTTTTTTCAACACACATGGAAGCATCTAGCGCAGGATATTTTAAAAAGGCAGAACAGAGAAAAATGAAGCCTGCTTTCCTTGTTTCCAGCTCAAAACAGGCTTATACAACACTGCTTATGTCTTAATCAGAAGGGTTTTTTTAAAAAATATTTTAAGTTATTGTATTATTTTATATTCTTTCCACTGGGAAATCAAAGCCAACAACGATACACGTGTTTACCCATCGACATGTTTCATCCTCATTAAGTGACCTATGCTGTATTCTATGCACTGATCATGCTGAAATTAGACTTTTGGGGAGCTATGACCTTTGTTTGTCTTATTGGGAAGAAAATCAATGTATTGATTGATTGAGATGAAAGACTTAAATTCAAGATACTACTAATTTTGAGAAATTAAATAAATAAAGAAAAAAAATCAATAAACAATACACCTATTGTAGGATCCCAGTGACCTAAACTCATAAAAGTTACCAAAAAAATCAGCATTTTTGTAAGCGTGACATTTCAGTTTCAAAGTTTTATCCTGAACAAGCTGACTTACAGTATGAAAACTTTTGAGAAACATAGCAGTAAACTTTTTGGACTCATTTCAATAAAACACCACAAACAGAGTAGAGGCAGACCTGAGCGCCAGGTAAGGAGATCACCAGGAACTGTGTTTGAATGATGCTAGCAATAGTAAGAAAGTGTTTTAGTAGGGGTATCTGTAAAATAGCAACTTAGTACCCAGTGTATTGCATAGGCTTTAGGAGGGAAAAAATTCAGTGTACCTGAAACCTCCCCACTTTTACTGAAGACTCTATAGGCAACATGAAATAAATCACCAAGTTCCTCTGTGCCCCAGACCACATCTGGAAAACACACACAGTACTTTACTACCACAACAAGATGTTCTTAGGAAGGGCAGGGGTATTTAACGAATGGGGCCAGATTTTGGGAGACAGAAGAATAAGGAATGGACATGCCAAAAGAGAAAAAGCCAAACTCTGACTAGAAGTCTTAAGTACTTATAACACACGTAACCAGTAAAGCATAAGGGGAAGGAATATATTAAATAGGGAGAGAAAGTTTATTTTGACTGGCATGTTCCTCTGGCTGTGAGAAGAAAGAAATCTGATTTGGCTAGAATTAGTGCTGCTATGCTGTACATTTCACCCCTACTGCCAGTCTGATGTTCCTTCACCAATATAATTAAAGAGGTGTCATAGGCCTTACTTGCTTTCATACTGGGAGTAAGGAATAACTGCTGATACCAGCTAACAGCTGGAAATATGTAAAATAAACATAAGCTACTTTACTGAAATCACAGATCCTTTTAAAGAAAAAGACCCATCTGCCAATCAAAACATAAACCCAATGCCATATAGCCCTAAACTAAAAGTTAGGAGGAATCAGGGCTCTATGTTATTTTGGAAGGGTAATGGGTTAGAAAGATACATTGTTTTAAATCAGTCATCAGCTAAAGGAGTAGCAATTCTTTAATAATGCCAGAATTGGTTTCCTAAGTGAATAGACCAGCAAAAAGCTGGCTGGGTACACTAGTAATCTTCAAAGCTTGATTGCTTTTTCTGATAGCTTTAGAAAATTAGTGGATGAAAGCATGTGTAATATATCTGGTCTGAGTAAAACACTTGATGTAGTGTCTTACAAAATCCTTACTTGCAAAATTAATTCAAATTGGCTTGGACATGGAGTACTGTCGCTTGGATTTAAAAATGGCTAGCTGAGTGCAAATAAAGGGTAATGAAAAATGGCAACATATCAAGTTGGTGGGAGGTGTCTGGTGGAGCTCTGCAGGGATCACTGTTTGGTCCTGTTTATTTAACATCTTCATTAACAATCTGGAAGAGGGAGTGAAACAGCATGTTAATTAAACTGACACATAATAATAAATCAGGAATTGCTTCTAATGCCAGCAGTAATACTTTACAAAAACGCCGCATACTACCAAGGTTTCAAGAAAGGTTAAAAGTGTCCGTAACAAAGACTTAGCCGAGATGTTATAATTGTGTTCTACCTTTTAAATGAAATAGTCCAAAATATACACAAAACGGGAGTCAGAAGCCTACTAGCAATCTACTGATTTAGAGCACAATTGCACAGTCTATATAAACTAAAGTAACTGGAAACTTCCACTGAAAGAAGCACTTTATTTTCCCCCTAACATTTGCAGTGCATTAGACTTAGTGGTAAAGATTGAGTCGGTTCAGTTCACTAATCTGATGGAAAACTAGTCTTTGGGGAAAGGGTTGTTAAATCAGTTTTCGGTTGTTTCTACATGTGATTGACTGCTAAACATAATATAAAGGAGGAAACAGAGGAACAAGAGGAATCAGTGACAGGACTGCAACTTTTAGCATCATGGTTAAATTGCATTAGCTATAAGATAAACCACTCCCTTAAGTATAGTTTTATAGTTTCATATATAGCAAATAGTTTCATAACAGCCAATATTCAGCATTTTAGAGTACCGTTTTCACAATGGCAAAACAATAGTCTATTATTACAACATGCTGGATTTACTGTAATTATAAGGACTTCTAAAAAAACCCTCAGATAAGTAAACATGAAGTTGTTCACAGAACAGTGATGAAAATTTGTCAAAGACTACGGTGAGTCACAGAAAAGAGTTCTCAAAAAAAGGCTGGAATGCTAGTATTCGGTCAGAGACACCTTTTTCTGTTTTACAAACATACGTAATAGAAAGATAGATCTTAAATAATGATGTTATTATCTCCCTGCTTTGAATGATTTACAGCAGCTTTTCGAGGCTGGCCCTTGGGCTGCAGTAGTGCACTGAATCATAAATGTAGACTCATTTTTAAAGGACAGTTTGATGCTATTTCCTAAAAGGTAAGAAAAAGGAAGAGAACTTTTAAGGTCTCCTTTACCATACCCAGTTTAAATTGTGCTGGGAACTCGTGGAGTCCCCAGAAAACAGGAGAGTAGTTTAAAGCTGTAAGAGTCTTACGGTGATAAAGCTACTTCCTACACTAGCAGGAAAGGATTGTAAAATAATTAAGAAAGTAAAGCAAAGCTTTGCAGTCTCCACACTAAATGCTATGTCTTGTTAGCCTGTTGTTGGAGGTCAAAGCCTTATAGTCAGACAGGAATAGACAGAGAAGGAATTCCATCTGTCCAGTGGAATTCTGCTCCTGAATGGAGCTCTGGGAGATTCCTTGTCTTCATTGAATTGAATTTGTCATGCTTTCTGTCTAAAGTAAGCATAAACCTGTTAGGGGAACCAGATAATAGGACACACTACTTTGAAGTCACACTCATTAGGTAGGTAACTGTCTATTCATGAACTAGACACTGACCCATCATTCAGAGGTGTAAAACATGAAGTGTCTGAAGCCAGTAGTTACCCTGATGTGAGAACAGAAATCCAAATTTATTTGCCAATATATAATAAAAGATGATGCATATATAAAAGCATTCAGTGCACTTGAGCTGCAGTAGCTCTTGGCAGCTGTTTTGTAATACCCCTAAACCTCTCTTGCAAGGGCATAGTGAAAAACCACAAAAACATTAATGGTTGTTTAGGTGTCAGCTATTGTGTTACACTTTTCTCAACTAATTTATTCTCCGTGGTCTTGACCTGAATGATACTATCCATTAATGGCACTACTTTAGTTTAGTTTTATTTTTAATCCTCTCTTTTTAAGATTTCTTTTCTCTTGTTGGTTGGTTTTCTCTTTTTTTTTTTTTTTTTTTTTTTTTCCCAAACTCCAGTAATTTGTGAAGCAGCTGCATTGGTCATGAACTACTTGCATTTTATTATACCTACAATGATTTTTAAACAGAAAGAATCTGCTCATGGGAACGCTAATCCTTCCATTATAGAAATAATTAAGCTCTTTTATTTGCAAGATGAAAATCTTTAGGGAACATATGAAAACTAGCAAAGAGCAATTTTTTATTTTTTTTTTTAAGAGGAAAAATGATGATATAAACAGACCTGCTAGTGTCTATTAAACCGTGGCATATGGAAAGGCATACAAACACTTACATAAATCTTTCTCAGTAGTTCTTGCATTTGGCTCAGGAAAAAAGGATGTTCTACAGAACTTTCTTTACAAAAATATGATAGCAACTTCTCACAAGATCTTTTCTAAGTCTTTTCAATATTAATACATGTCTATTCTTTTATTGTAGATGTTAACCTAAATATTGGTAATTCCATCTTCCTATTCAATAATTATCTGTAGACTGTAGTTGTTTGCCAAACACACTCTTCCCCAGTTAAACAAAACTACTTGTATTAGATTTTTATTTACTTCCTTTAGTTTTAGTTGTAATGGTGTATTTTATATGTAGCAACTTCTGTTCCTAACCTTCCCATACTGTTTGGTTCTATGTACTGCACTATATTTACAAACCTATGATCTAGCACATCACCTCTCAAATATTTTTGAAAACTTAGTGACATAAGTGCTGTCCAATCAGCAGATTTTGGCTTATAAGAGATAGAGGAATAGGGAAATATTCCTTGACTGGCCATGCCTGGTGAGGATGCCGTAGGGGTAAGGGAGCAGCTGAGGTTACTGAGCTGTGAGGAAGGAGTGTTTAGATGACAAAAACCAGAAAACCATGAGAAAGCAGACTTCATTTTTTTCTTCTGCTTACCAGGCAAGTTGCTTTAGATGTGCCCAATTTGAGGCAGGTAGCAGTGTGCTGATTTTATGTTACACCTGATAGAGCCCTGCTGAACACTTATCTGTCAATGGGAAGTGGGGAATTAAATCCTTGTTTCACTTTACTCGTGTGGCTTTCACTTTAGCTATTATTTACCTTTACCTCTTTACCTATTAAATTGTCTTCATCTCAACCCACGAGGTTTTTCACTTTTACCCTTCTAATTCTCTCCCCATCCCACTTTGGGGGAGTGAGTGAACAGCTGCGTAGTGCTTACCAGCCGGCTGGGGTAAAACCACAACAGGCAGGAAGGGAAGCAAAGGAAAGGCTGGTCACTTACAACAGGATTATCTAAATGGAGAGAAAAAATGAAGCAAGTCCAGGTAAGAGGAACGGGGAAGAGGAGGTGATGTCATAGATTGATAACTCCATGACAAAAGGCCTTGACAAACACCTCAGTAAAGGCTTCTAAAGAAATTAAGTTGCTTGGGGATCTAGGTTAGTTTTTAGAGTGGAGGAGGTTGTTCAGAGGGATCTGTACTGGAGCTCATACTCAGAAATGAACTGGAAATACAACTTTACCAAGTTACAAGGTTTTCTGTTGTTTCTAATCTATTGATGTTAATAAAAATGAGATTTTATTGCAAGTTTAAGAAAGTGACAATAAAATGGCAGATACAATATGATGCTGATAGACATAAAAACAATGCACAATGAGAAAAAATTCTCAATTTGCATCTACAGTGTTGGGCTCTGATCAAGCTTTTATCACTTAGAAATACGTTGCTGGAATTATGATAGACAATTCTACGAAAATGTCAGCGCAGTGGCAAACACAAAGCAAAGGAACGTTAACTACTGCTGGGAAATGAATAAAGAACAAAACTAAAACCATCATTGTTTCAGCACAGAAAGCCATTGTATGCTTTTGAATACTATATGAATGACCTGTAATGCACAAAGGAAAATAGTAAAACACTAAATGTTATAGTAGTATAGAAAAGTAAAAACTTGTGGAATGATTCCCATACTGCTAAAATTGCTAGAGTTTTTGTCTAGGTGAGCAAAAAGACCACTAGGTTTTTATAAAGGCCTATAAGAGCCGTGAGTAGCATGGAGTCAGTGACTAGGGATCTATATTTCACCATCTTTTGGAATACAAGAAGGGCATTTTGTTGAGGGCATCAAACAAAACTGGCAACTGACAGGCTCAAAGCAAGCAAAAAGAGGAAATTCTTAATATAGCACATAGCTCTCAATATAGTTTAACAAAGAAACTCATTGCTTTCAGATTCAGTGAGTGCTAAGACAATGGGAATATACTACTGATTAGAAGAGCACGTCAAACAAAAATCTACCAGCACTATGAAAGAGATGTTCCTTTGATAAAGATTGAGAGAAGATAGCAGAGTACCACAGTATACTATGTTATTAGTTAATGTATTTCTCCACATACTCACTATTGGCCACTGCTTGGGGAGATAAACAAACCTTTGTTCTCAGCTAGGTACTGGGTTAGATAGCTCTTGTTCTTTTGTTTCTATTCTTACAGAAGATGGAGAGAGAATTTGCATCCTTTGGTTTTGAATTTTTTTGGGTTTTTTTTAATAGAATGTGACATAATAAAATTTTTGTAATGAAATATTAATATTATATAGGGTGTTTCTTTATATTTTCTTGTTATGCACATATTTCACCAGTGAAGTATTTTAAACCATTAAACACTTAAATGCAAAAAGGTGTGTGTGTGGGGGAATCTATTAGTAAACAGGTACAACAGCACTGGAAACTTTATGTCAGTATTTTCTGGCAGCACAGTTGATATTTTTTTCTTGTCCTAGTTAACAACTAGAGAGGAGCAAAGATTAATTAAAATAATATAAGCTTTAAAAAAAAAAAAAAACTCTACTTAGTTTTGGGTTTACCTTTTTTCTGAATTAGAGCAATGGCAGAGTTCCAGATGTAAGGTTGCTGATCATGGCAGTTAACACGTAATTCTGCTGTTATTTTCTTAAAAAGAGTTTGTTTGTATTCTAACCTACAGAGCACGCAACAGTTCATTTAACACATGCTTATTAAATATAATTATTTTCTCTCTATATAAGACTTGTATTCAAATGTTGATTTGGTTGTTGGAAATCAAGTTAAACTTCAGCTTCCAGCTGAGTTATGAACTGGGAAAAAATAGGATATAATTCTACAAATACTGACCTAACAGCTTTTAATCCTTCCACAGGAAGGATTCACCAGTTCTGCTGTGTATAAGCTGCTGCATTCTGCTTTTCCAGTTCCATTTATAATCTATTTACAGGCTGAAAAAAGGAATGAGAAAGTATTTCTGAAACAGCATTTTGAGAATATCATTTAGACTGATATTCAAACAGCTGCAGGTGATTACAATGAAGTAGTTTGAGAAAGTTACCATCTTGTCTGGTAGACTAAGTGATTTCTTCTATACTCCTCTTTTTATGTGTCAGAGTTCCACAGAAATAATGGGATGATGACAAATTATCCCGTTAGAAAAATTCAAAGGTTATTACCTCATGGGTTGAATTAGTCCTCTGGTGACCCATTGCAGAGAATCAAGGCCTCCAGTCAGCCTTACGGATACGGGAATCTCAATCCCTCACCCCATGCATGCAGAACAAGGATAAATTGCTTTTAATAAAAACTAAGAGCCTAGCAGAAACCCGAGGATCACAACATGCAAGAGAGTAGGGCCAGGAGTACTAAGATTCTGAAGTCACAGGTCCACTATTCTGTCTAAGGCAGATGTGCCTTCGTCTGAATAATAATAGAGCTAGTGTGGCTTTTGAGCATTCTCTTTCCTTAGAGGTGGGGGGGGGGAGTTTTTTGGGTTTTGAGGGGTTTGGGGGGGTTTGTTTGTTTGGGTGTTTTTATGAGCACCATCGTGTGCATAATGAACATACTCCTGATCTGCAGCAAACCTGAGGTTGTATCTAAAATGAATATGGCATGAAACTTTAAAGGTGATTTGTCTTATAGCATGCAACTATTTGTGATACTCGTCAGTTTGGGGAGCAGAGTTTTCTACAGTAAATGATAAGCAATCAGACAAGATCAGTGATTTTGGTGAGGAGCGACTTGCAGCAAGCTCTTCTGTGCTTTAACTGAGTTCCAAGACACAAAGGTGATTGTTATCAGACTTAAAATGCAGATGAGACTTTCAGAGGCACAGCCGTAGAAATTATAACAGTTACTTTGTTTATTTCCATTATGAGCTAAACACTGTCTTGACTGTTATACTGAGTACTTCCTCAACCCTCACATAACTCAAGAAGAAATAAAAAATCCTAGAATTCTTTCTATTCCTTTAATATTCAATGATAGCCCTGTAGACATCCTATGCAGTGCTTGAGAAGGATACGCTGAGAAAATTACTGAATTCTAATGGAGTCGGCATAGGAGACAGGCTTTTACAAAACTTCATTATCTTACCAGCCAGAATATTTAAACTATTAATGGTAAAGTAATGCAATTTGTGCTGCTATTTTCAGTGCTATGGTATGTTGATCTGTGAAAACAGCTACCAGTGATACCTGCAATGCCTTGGAGCAAATGTGCCTGAATGTGGAGTTTCCAAGGTACCGTAAGAAGAAACTGCTGTGTTTAATCTAATTAAAATATGTTCTAATAAACACTAAATTGGAAGAAACAGAAATAAAAAGATAGTCTAGTGTAAAAACAAAACCCATTAGAGATTTAGGGAAAATTCAATATCAAGCAGTACCCAGCAGGCAAGGGATTGGCAGTGTTAAATTAGCTGGAATAGCCTTTTTCTTGGACTTCCTCACTTCCATTGGATACTCAGCCAAATATATAACTGACAGGGAAGAAGACACCTCTTCCAAATTCTTATGGACAGTATGTACTTTAAAACCCTGTAGTTTTGTATTCTTCTGAAAAGACAGTCTTCATTTCTTTGTAGCTTTTTTTTGGGGGGTGGAGATTCCCAAGGTAAAGCTGAATGCATCCTTCCTTCCCCACATCTAGAGAAGAATGGATTTGAATGAGAGGTTCAACTGTTCAATTTATAGTGTCCATACATGGTACTCATCAGATGTACTAATGTCTGGCTTGTTAAAGTAATTACTAAAAATAGTAAGAGTTTTATATAACCAAAACTTATTTTAAAAAAGCCTATTGAAAATAATTATGAAGTTGAATAGAATGTCTCTGAATATTTACCTTTCCTTCCTTCTAGTCTCTGAAGCTGCACTTGAAATGTAGCAGTCGTCTTACATTCCTGCTGTGGAGGTCAGGCAGATTCTCCACAAAATTCAACATGATGCAAAATCAGTTATTGAGTGGCATATTAATTTGGTAATCACTAATTCAGACTACAACTGACTGCCAGATATGAAAGGGAATAGTAGTAACTTGTAGAAGTTAAATAGGAGATAATGTAGTTGTATAAGAATTTAATTTACTAGACTAAGTTTAGTATTATTCAGTTTACTACAGTGCAAAATCATACCAGGGAGCTTTACAAAACCTCCACAGGCATGCCACATGTGTATCACAAGATCCTATTTGTTGTCATACCCATTTGACATTGAATATTTTACCATAATTTTGTCTGCATTTCAAGGAATACTGCATGTTGTAATTGTTGCCAGTGTTGTGATGCTAATTTTTCCCTTAATTTCCAGTGCGCATGGCATAAATAAATTGCTGCCATCCTTGCCATCCCATGTCATTCTTCTCATACAGCCAACAAGAAGTTCCATATGTCTTTCCTTTATACTTAAAAAGACATTTCTCTCAGGGACCATCCTTTCAATTTTCCATCTCAATCTTCAATAGCATGCTACTGGATCCATTCTTAATATCTGTCCTGAATTAGTTTTGGTAATTTGGTCAAGGATGCTACTTGATCTGAGAACAATTTTATCCAAAGAGTATAGTACAAAAAAAACCCCCAAACTATTAACGTAGTTGAGTCCAAAGACTGTGATAAAAACCAGGTGCACATGCACACAATGATTAAAATATTAGAAAAGTTTGCACTATTGTGACTTTGTGTGTGGGGATCATTATGTGTGTCACGTAAATGAATCCTCAAGTTTTTCTCCTGAATCTTAAAGAAAACTTGAGTTTTAAAGATTTTACAGGTATCTGCAGTTTTTAAACACGTGCTAATATTTTCTCTCTGTTAAATAGCATTACATAAAGAAAAATAACTAATATTTAACCAGAAGAAGTAGTGAAATTTTTGAGAGTGACATAATATTGTGACAAGCATGCGTTTCAACCTGTTATGCACCCTTCTTGGTGAGCATTCATGAAATATTAGTCAACAGAAATTAAATACATTTACATCATATGGTGAAGTGAAGTAAGATCTTTGTCAGGTAAACAGGTCATCACTGTATCTCTTCTGCCTGGAGTGTTTTGCAGGGAAAAGTCTAAATACAAGATTTGTAAATCTGTCTTAATTACAGGAGGAAGAGGTAAATATAACAAAGCTCAAGGAGACCTTGCATGTCTCTTAAATGACTGCTGTTTATTTCTTTGTCCATGTTACTGGTTAAGTAGCACCTGCCAAATATGAAATTGGGAATTTTTGGCATAGTAATTAAAATTCTGAATGAAACGTGCACACACAAAACAGTAATTTATTGTGCTGCCTGCAGGCATGTAGACATGAGCATGAAGGAAAAAGGGGAGTTGATTTGAAATTCCCTATCATAATGAAAAAAACTAGTTTATTCCTGCATTGTTGCCCAACTGGGATTTTGCTAACTTCATAACTTTGTAGGAAACCAAGAAGTTCCAGTCATGATCTAACATCCAGCTGAGCCATGATACTCCTGTGCTGAGAATCAGCACTCTCCCTTAACTAGTCTTGCCACACCCCTGTAAACAAAAGACATAACAAATCTTTGATTTGAGGGAAAGAATAGGCATAAATCATTCTGGTTTAAGTGAATCAACTTTTTCAATTCTTGCTGCTGCTGTTGAAAAAGAAAGTATAACTGTTATATAGTTGCTGAAAGACTGCAGATAATGTGGGAATTTGCCTTAATAAATAAACTTTGAGAAGTACACCTGCCATTAGATTTATTTATTGTGGGAGTTTGGTTTTGTTTTTTATATGGCAACAGTGTAATATTTGTTGTCAGTTAAGCAGCTTCCCTCAGGAGAAGTCCACAGCCAGCAAAGCAATGAAGCATTTGTGTGCAGCCCTAAGTCAGACAGCTCAGACCCTGGCAGTAGACACACACATTCCCCTATTGTTTGGTATTAAACAGTCCTACGCCCTGTCAATGCCAACGCTTCCACCCACTGTGAATCAGCTGTTTGAAGTCCTTATGTTTCCCTAGTGACTGAGGTAACTTTGGTGCTTCGGTAGGTCTCTAAATCACTGTGTTGACATCGAGGGCCCAGATTTTAAGCACTGTACCCGCCCTTTCCACCCCCCTCCCCTCCCAAGTTGGAGATGTCACAACAGTGTTTCCACTACTGGGCTTTGTCATAATTTATGACATAAGAGTTCTTAAGCATTGTGAAAATCTGCAATGTCCTTAGAATTCACAAGGGAAAATAAATGTAGAATGTAGAGTCCAACTCTTCCCATGCACAGGGTCTAAATGAAAAGAAGACAGAACTATGAGATAAAGAGCACACCGAGCACTACTGTTATTCTCTGTATTTAATGTAGTTTCAATGACGAAAATGTCCCTGCCTAGATAGGATATGTCGACTCCCATAAGAATCAATCCAGTCAATCAATATATACTCTATGAACGTTAATACTACCTTCATGCAAGAAAGAGATCACAGAACTAAGTATTTACCCTAGGACTGTTGGTTTTGTTATTTTACATGTCAAGGTTTTAGAGTGGGTTTTGTTTTGTTTTGTTTTCACTTCTATGTCCCCTGGGCCTTTATATAATGGATAATTACTTAAAAGTACCTTATATTCTTAATTCTGAATACTAAAACCATAAGCAGTATAAAAGTATACTATTGCCTGAAGTTTTTGGTTCTCTTATAATTCGTTTGAATTGCCCCTGTGCTTTCCTGCTTTTCAGAATTTATGGACTTGGCCTCACTGACTAGCTTTAAAGAATTTAGTACTTTATATGTTAATGTCTCTACATAAAAAGATATGAAAGAAAATTATCTGCCAAAAATCAATATATATTCCATATATTAAATACCCAAAAAGATATTGAAAGTGGTATTGAATGGGGAAGTTACTTAAAAAAGAAAAAACTTCTATAATAGCCAAGTACTAAATGAGCAAGGAGAAACTTAAACCTACATTAAGGCTCACAAAAAAAAAAAAAAGACAGTGGGAGAGAATCTTGGACTGTACTTGATCAGATTATACATGTTGGATTAAAAAACCTTTTATGACTACTTTTGAGAACAGAAAATATCAGTAACACTAAAATACAATAAAATATTTCTAACTGTCCCCAGTTTTTTCTGAAGATGTCATCCCTGAAACTCGGATCCTGCTGCAATATCTGAGTATTTAATTAGAAATTGTACTCTAACATGAAAGAAGGTACTATACTGTCAGTTGGACCTTTTAATAGGTAAAATGGAAGCATAAAACCATTTAGACTTATGAATCAGGTGTATGAACAATGACAGAAATGAAAGTAAATAGAATTTTCCTTAGAAGAGGGTTGAGTAATAAGTAGTATGAAGACTAGACCCAACTAGCCTGAAGCTACTCACAGTGTCTTTCCTACTCCAGAAAGTTTTTATTACATTACTTGCTTATAAATGTCAGATTAGCATGCATATCCTAACATTTAGATGAGCAATGCAATTTATCTTTTAATTTTTTTTTGCCCTGAAAATTCCCAAGATAATATTTTTAAATTAATTGCAAGTATGAGAAGTTATTTCAGGAAACACAGAGAAGACACTATTTCCACACCACTTTGTGAGAAAAAGGTATTAAAGCACTTTCACAGATCTAATCCATTGGTAAAATATTTAACAACAATTAAGCTGCAGGTTCCTACTACAGTGGTCTTCTAAAGAAAACCAGAAATTGAGTGGAATTCCTCTGTAATACAGCTGCTGTGAGAATTTGTGGAATCTGTCTGTGCAACCTTAATTTTTTTTATCTTGCCATAAAAAGGTCTAAAGTAATATCAGTGTAACAATTTTAAGGATTATACATTGCTATCATGGACTTGTCTGAATACTCTGGAATTGCTCCTTTTAGCTAAATACCTGTGTTGGAGGAAAAATTAATAATTTGACAAATAAAGAAGAGACAAGTACACTCGCTAACCTTGATAAACATGATTAGTAAGAAAAATATTAGCAAGTGAGAGCATAGGATTTTTTCTCCTCTTGAAATTAGAAATTCAAATATTTTTCTGGAAAAATTTTGATTGACAATAATGCTTTTTCGACATAATTATAGCAAACCCCCTTATATAGCAATTAAACAATAAAAATTAGATTTAAAAGCAGATTCAAAGTGTGATTTGAGTTGTTTTTAAGAGGAATTACTAAGCTATTCAATTTCTGAGTCTGAATAAATTGTTGGTTTGTAATTCCAATCTCATTTGCTTTTTTCTTAACTGAATGATAGACTGAAATACATTTTAAATGTATTGAGCTGCCTTTTTATCAAAGTGGAAAGTCACTATATTTATTCTCTGATATAATTCAGAATAGGAGGCTAAATTTTCAAAAATGATAGGTTTGATTCTTATTTTCTTTTCCCCTTCAAGCTTATTTTAATCAGATTTAATATATTTGATTGATAGTATAACAGAAAAGATATAAATAATATTGTTTTAAGAAGGAATTCAGCCTCTCAGTCTTTTTTAATAAGAAAATTTATCTTCTGTAGGAAAAGCAAATATTTTCATTCTTATCAAGGAAGTGACTTGGAGTGAAAAAAAAGCCAGGTAACTAAAAGCCTGAGGTTCAACAAAATTACTGTGTTTGAAAGATCCCCAAAATCAGAAATCTTTAATGCTATGATTATGGATTTAATGAAAAAAAACCACATAATTAAACATATAGCTGACTTTAATGTAAGAATAATACAGAGTTTCTGACTTAGCATTCCAGAGAACCAAAGAGATGCAAAGGCTAGAAATACTACTCTTATTTATTCTAAAAATCTTTGGCAGTGAGAAAAGGCCACTTTTATGTTTTCACCTGTGGACTAGAAGATTGGTTCATTTTGTATGAGGGGATAAAGTTAAAGAGCTGAGGATGTGAAAATGTAATATGCACAAAATTTTAGTTTGATAAACGCCTTAGTTTATCTTTCTATAGCAAAATGATAAGAAAAATTAACATAGTCCAGCAGAGTGCAAATCAATGAATTCATTCTTGCAATGGGAAAATAAACCAGTTTATTCATAAAGTATATGCTTTCCCCAAGGCAAGTTGTAAGAATAATAAATTCTTTGGTCTGAGAATTTGATTAGAAAAAAGAAGGTTGCATTTATCTGAAGAGTACATATCCAAAGAGAAAGCATGAAAACTTTTATATTCGTAGCAAATGAACAGGAGGGCATCATGGCCAGAAGAATAATATGCAAGAATAACTTGGATTTAAGATTAAGAAGTTAATATTTGTATTAATATTGGAACAGTAAATTCAGTTTCAGGGATTCTAAAGTAGCAATGAATTTAATGCTAAATTTAATATTAATAAGAGCAATATGCAAGAAAGAGGAAAAATATAACTACAAATGGAAATACTAAAAACATTTTAGCTGCACAGTTCAAATTGGCAGACATTAGGTCACTGAGAAAAAAAGGAAGAGTCTATCCAATGAAAAAAATGTCTGCAGAAGTATGGGAATTCAGGATATTGTTACTTTCAAAAAAAAAAAAAAAAAAAAAAAAAAATTACCCTGTACAGATATGCCCAGCAGGAATATTTTCATGTCCTTCTATAGGAAGCAGTATTTGTAAACGTTAATTTCAAACATTTTGAACAATTTTGGTTTGAACTGATCTTATTAAAATCTCCAAGTTTGTAAAAAAATATTATATTGAACATTAAAAAAATTGATCATTCAAAAATCTATTTATTAACATGCATTTAAAATATTGCTACTGATATGGTCAACAGTATTGATGTTCCATGACACAGAATCTGTATCGGTGCACTGTATATAATACTTGTTGCTTAGAAAGCTGAGTACCACTCTATTAAACACGCATTGTTCTAAAGATGCGTACTAACTTAGCTGCCCTGTTGAAGCTCACATGGTACCAGCTCAAAGCATTAGTGGACTGCCTTATCCACAGTGTGAGTTCTGAGGGTATGATGAGAGGAAGATGAAAATTAAGTTTTCTAAAGTTTGCCTAATATATGCAGCTGGTCAATAATTTGTCTTGGAACTTTTTACATACTAGGCAAGTTTGAGCTGAGTTACAGGCTCATATACAAAGCTCCCGTGATAGCTACCATGTCAAAGTGTAGCTTGGCTATACGAGCAATGGAGGTTTTTTGTCCTAGATAGTTTAATTTGAATAGTTCCCAACATGTGGCAGTAAAATATTCAATAGAAGTTAGTCTGGTACTAAACACAGCCATAGAAGCTTATTATGTCTTACAGTTTATAAAATAGAAGGCACCAGAGTTTCAGAAAAATGAGAAATTAGTGTTATTTAGTGTACATTGTTTACTGTGTTGCAACATTACCAGAATGATAACATTTTTGTGTTTAATAACTGAAAAAAACTGGTGACCGACACCTTAAAAGCTTGGAGAAGGTTCATTCACTTGTAGAAAATGGATTCATTTATATGATCTATAAGTTTTAAAAAAAATAGTGCTCTAACAATGCTCTTCTTATAATATCATCCTGTAACACTCATCACTGCTAAGTTAGTATCATGCTTTTTTTTTTTTAAAGACTTACAGTAATTTAAGAAATTCAACCATAATATTAATATATTAAGTCATTAAATTATATCCTAACAACTAGTTGTAAATCAAATGTATTTTGGTGCAAGGAAAAAAGTACGTTTTACAGACTCTTGTTTAGAGCATCCATACTCTAACCTGGTCTCAGGCCCATACTTAATCAAAAAGTACAAATACAGTCAAGGGGATTCTATTCAGATACCAAAATCTCATGGGAAAAATAAATAAGGGAATGAAATGAAACTGTCTGGGAAAACCTGGAAATGAGTCTTTGAAAGTACAGTTGCAGAAACTACAGACTTCAGTTATTTCTCCGTAGTGAAACTTGAAAAAAATATCAACAAACACTAGTTGAATTTGCATCAAGATACTCAGTTCTAAGAAGTATTAGAATTTTTTGGTCAGGGAATATAAATAGTATAATACTATTTACATGACCAAAGAACAATAGACAGAATCTCAATTCTACAACTGAATTTCAATTTTATAGTAGAATGTATCTATTTTGTATTCCACTTTTATCATAATGGCCCTGATTATTTACAAAGAATTATATAATTCAAATTTCATTTTCTAATTTTTACCCTCAACAAATAAGCACAAAGAAGAAGGGTGAGTAAATTCTATTTTTGTTACTGGAAGCTTTCTTGAAGAGTTTGATTTCAACAAACCAGTCTTTAGTGTTTTGGACTGCATGGTCCCTCAGCAGTGCACCAGTGATGGAAGACATTTGCATTCCACCTGAAGAAAGATGTTAGCACTTGAACTATCTTCCAAATATTATCTCTGAAATGCCTGATATCCAAGAGGCAAACTAGTTTCTAGGGTATGCGGTGACATCTCTGGATCTAATGTAAAAGGAAAAAAGAGCCAAAACAGATATCTATTTTCTCACATGCCTTGCTACATCCATTACTCCAAAGGCAGAAATTCTGATTATTCTTATTCTGAACAGTCTTACCCACCACAAATGCTTCATAGCTTATTAGTAGGTTCAGTGTTACTCAAGCAGCTGTACATTTACATACGTCAAAAGCTGTGGAAAGACAGATGTAAAGATGTTTTTCTCTCACTAAGGTAAACTTTGACATAAAACTTTTAAAGTAAATTAAAGTTACCAGCATCTTCTTAAGACTTAGTCTACATAACCCTATAAAGCAAACCAACCTCACCTTTAAACTGCTTATTAGAAGAAAGGCAGTCTGAGGTTTTAGGAAACAGAAGGGACGCTTTTAGCTATAAATATATTATAAAAGAAAAAAAAGTGGAAGGTCTGATTTGGCTTTACATCTATGATGTTTTAAAAGGTTCTAGTTTTCATGTACGTGAAGAACTTTCTTATGCTTTATTTGTGTTCATATAAGCTGATGGTGTCTAGGTCTTCATTTTCCAGTTGGCTTCTCTTTTGACTGTGCTTGTCTTAGGGGCAGGAGAAAGCAATGAGATTAGACTAAACTTTAAACTTCCTTGTTATACTAGTGATTACTGTATCTTACTCAATGATTCAGTTTTAAATGCAGCTTTCTAGCGAGGGGATTAATAGTACAGAGTTTGGTACAGCAAACTATCTATTGAAGTCAAATGAACAAAACACAAGGAAAGGTCAGAATCACTCAATTTCCAGTACATCAGTCCTTTGTTGCTGTTCAAATAAAACAATCCCAAGCCACAGTCTTCACAACAGAAACAATCCAAATCCTCAAAACCAAAGACAATTAATGATGGAAAACATTAGAAGAAGGCTATAGAGTAATCCTTGTCTACATGAATACCAGGCTTCCTCTTTGTAAATATATGAAATTATCATGTGAAATCCCACAAAATTGTATAGTTTGGGAAAAAAAAAAAATCCATTCTGTGAGATGTATTTGTACATTTTGGTCAATTAGGGTTTTTCAGTGCCAAAAAATCAACATAAAAATAGAGCTTTTGAAACTAGAATGATATCAGAGCAATATATGTTGACCTACCAACTGCTTCTGTTATATAGCCAAACTTGACTGGGATACACATTCTCTAAAGGAAACTCTGAAAAAGAATAGCGTAAGTTTAATTGCTTTGCTGTTTTTTCCCCCTCCTCTCTCACACAAAGGAGGAAGATCAAATAGTACATTTTAATGAGGACTGGAGTATCTCTTGATATACATTTATAACTTACAGGAATTGAAATAGTTCTGAGTAAAGGTGTACAGTGTTGCCTGATGGAAAATAGTGACCAGATTCCACTGGCTGGTCGAATTCCACTGCTCAGTTGACCTTTGTATTTCAGAAAATCTTCTCTAGATTTTCTTGTCTAGAAGATATGCCTAAACTAGTAGAACTGGAAGAACTTCTCATATCTAGTGTTTTGACATGACCTTGCGAAGCCGTTCAAAAAGCTAGCATGTATCTCTTCAACTTTTGTACCGTTAAAAAAAAAACAACACACCAACAAAAAAAAAAATCACCCACAAAAAACCCAAATCAAACCCAAAAATCTTAAGTCAGTATTTGGTATTTGCAACTGTGTTATGTAAGGGATTTTCTGAAGATGATACAGACATAAGATTAAAAAAAAAATGCAATTAATGACAAGAAGGTGCACTAACGTTTCAGCTGACCTTTTCATACATGATTTATACTTTGCCCACTAGTCAGATGATGGATCAGTCAAACTACCTTAGCCTGAAGCACGAAAATGTGGAAAAGGTATACATCCTTTGGCTTCGAGCTTTCCCTGGGGTGACTTTGAAAGTGTTTTCTATACTCTTAACAAAAACTAAAGGGGGGGGGGGGGGAAATGTAGCTTATATAAAGACAGAATTAAAAAAAAAAGTCAAAAGAGAAACTATAATTTTTGTAAATGTTTTGTAAACTTAGTGAAAGAATCATATTGAAAACAAAGGCACTAGAACTCTGAATTGATGTAAACAGCAGTTGCACATGAAAACTTCTCTGTTATGGTAGGATTGTTTAAATGTTTCTGATCTTGTCTGATTATTTTTCAGAAAATGGAAAAAAAAATAGTTTGTGTTTGGCAGGGAAATACAGTGATTGAAGTCTGGCACCAACAAACCTCAGCATGACCTGTTGAAATTAGCAAAAAGAAAAAGGACTTAACAAAAAATATACATAGAGAGAAAGATGGAAAAAGTCATATTAGCACAAAACTTTCTTCTATTCTCTCCAAGAATAAAGTTTTCTAAACTTACCTATTGCAAAACAGAAATCATGCCAAGTAAGGTCATTTACTTAGGTTAGAGGAGACAAATAGCTTCCATCCTAACAAGCATGCACATGTACTGCTATTTGCTGGCTATCGAAGCACCCAGCAGAGAATGTCAGGAAGGGACAAAGATGATTGTCTCCCATAAGAGTGCCTATAGTGAAAAGCTGTGCAAATTTCAGGTAAAAAGAAAAAACTCTTTTGACATGGTGAGGCTTCTAACAACACACAGCCAATCCAAAATTCAGACTTATTAAATCAAGAGAGTGGAAAATATTCACATCTATTGCTGGAAGGAATGCTGTGAAGAGCTGTTCTGCACATCCAATGACTATCAAAGGCCCATGGAGAAGAATTGATTGAACCAGAAACTTTTCCCCATTTAGATCAAAGCTAAAAACAGCAGTAAAAAAAAAAAAAAAAAAAGTTAAAAAACCAAACAAAAAACGCTAATGCAATGGATGACCTACCAACAGAACTGCTAAAAGCATCAAATAAAAATCAATCCATGTTTTCCACACGATCTCAGAGTCTGGATCCATAAAGCAAAGCATTAATATCATGCAATTTTTGGTGCAAAGATATGTTATGCTCTTTTACTGTAAAAGGCTTCTGTGACATCTACTACAGTAAAAAAATTCATAGGGAAGAATTCTGCAGTTCTGTCAAAAACATGCATTGAAGTTAGAGTTTGTGTCTTATGAGCAAACAGGGAAAAGATCTTCATTACCAGATGAGTTCATTTAGATTCATTTCTTATGTGATGTAACTTTAATTAGAAAGAGTTTTCTTTAATTAATTTAAAGATTGACTATGGAGGAGCAAGATTGTTTTGGATTTATATCAAATGCAGATTTAGCTGCTTCCTCATATCTTTGGGGATTCTGAAATTTTAAACTAGTCTGAAATTTCTTTAGAAGTCTTTAAGTGTATTTTGGTAACATTATTAATAGAGTGTCTCTAATTACTGGGTGCTTTCAGTATAATTATGGAAATGTTCCTGGTACACAATATTAATTTCTTCCAGTACTTACAATTTTGTGCATTGATGTATAAGACGTTCTAATGCTATCCACAAATGCAACCAGGAATGGGCTGAAAACACGTATGTTTTACAGAGAGAAAGAAAATCAGTGACAAGGTTTAACTGCATGCTGTCTCCAGCTTAAAAAATAAAATAAAATATCCAGTCTACGCAATTGCTGTGTTTATTTGTACAATAGTCTCCACTAAACTTTTCTAACCTTCCCAGTATCTGCTGTTGGAAGATGTGGCAAAGGTTCATCTATGTTTAATAAGCAGAATCTAGCAATAGTACAATACCGTACTAGCTCCTGTAGAGATTTGGGAAATACTTTCTTTTTTATCAATTATGAATTTGATACAAATATAAACACCTGGGTTTAGGGCAGCCTTTCCCTCTAGCTTTATTATTTCTTCTTCCCAGAGGCAAATAACATATCTGTGACGCTTGGCATATTTCTGAAAAAGCCACCATCAAACCACCTAAAGTTGTTTACTTACTTCCTGAGTTTCAACACTGAAAGAATTGTCAAGCTTGTGATTGTTTATTCTGTTTTAGGAAGAGAAGATTGAGTGGAAATGCATGCCAGCCTTAATGAATAACTCAAATAAGACTTCTGTCATAATCATCATGGGAGTTTTTACCCTTTCCATGCACAAAAGGAAATATTTTTTTCAGATTAGAAAGAAAATAGGAATAAACATATTTCTATCAAAGGAAGCCATATATTAGTCTCTATTGCAACCATCAGAAATTGACTCTTGAGTCTAGTTGCGAGAGAAATTACTAAAAAGAAAGAAAAAAAAAAAGAGTACTTTATATTTATCTGTATTTTTATAGATAGATATGTCACCAATAAAGATTTTTAAATTCACAATAGGCAACTGGGTAGAAAACAATGATTGTAGGAATATCAACCATTCAGTTGGATTGTGTAGATCCTAATATTCCAAACCAGTTGAGCAATTTTGCACATGCACTAATACTTGTTTATATTTGAGCAAAGATGCAAGACAGTTAGTTCCAAGTCATGTACTAAATGCAAGACAATGACAGAATGATTTAATGGAGTCTTTTAAGGAAGAGCCCGACTTCAGTAAGTTGTGTGACTATGTTGTTGCTCTCAAGATTGTTATTATATCCAAGCAAATATGACAAAAGAAGTTCTGTGATCAGTTCTCTCCAGCAGCATTTACACAATTTTTAGGCTCAGTTTTCTTAAACATTTGGCCAAGCAACTTCTATGGAACAGTCACACACTTAGAAATGACTGCATTACCATGACTTCACAAGTCATTGCCTATCAAACAAGCTGCATTAATAACGTATGTAGGTATTGAATAACAATTTCAAATCAAAATCAATTGATTTGAACCATCTTCATGGTGACTTAAACTAAGCATTTTACTTTGCAACCATAGGCAATGTGGTCTATTACAGTTACTATGAGCAATCATTCATTAATGCAGAGGAACATGATAGCATTACATTGCACGCTGATATGCCTGCTAGAATGAAATCATGTTTGAATATTAGTGTGTGTGTGTGTGGGGGGTTATATAAAGGCTGCAAGTATTGCGCAAGACACAGCTAGAGAAGTCATACATAAAGGAATGACTGGGAGCTGAGTCTGATGGACTTTTATTTCACCCTGTATACTGATATAATCGCTAAATAAAGTATTCATCTGGCACCTGGGAACCTCTGCCCAATTAAAAAGTTCTGAGAAGGTTTTGTGCACTCAGTTAATGTACCTTTCTGATTGGGGGCGAGATAAATCAGACTGCTATAACTAATACTGCTTAGGCCAAATCTAAACTATGGGGCAGAGCTGCTCTGCTGTGCGCAGCAGAGCCTTGGTCCCTCAGTGCTCCCTGTCTGTAGGGTCAGGAAGAGACATGTGTCCACCATGCTGGCACGCAACCAGGAGGGAGTGAGGAGGTGCTCCAGCAGGTCCCCTGATGGGAATGACCACAGGGCTGAGCTTTGTGCATTTTCACTGCAAGTGGACGCTGGTAGAATAAACACCCCAGAACCAGAACAGAGTGGCAATGCAGGCTGCCGTAGTAGCAGCTGAGAATCCTGAAAATAATAATTATTATTTTTCAAACTCCAGAAAAGTAATTTATTTAGTAAAAAAAAAAAAAAAAAACCAACAACCCAAAAACCCCCATTTTCGTCAGCTTTGCTTAACACATTTTTATTCTTTGGAACTCTGATTTGCAGAGCTGACTTTTTTGTCCATATGTAGAGGCACAGCAGTACAGATTCCACTCTGTTCTGGAAACAATCTAATATTTTACAGAACTACTTTTAGACCAACCCCCAAATCAATTGTTATGATCTATTAAAAACAAGAATACTTCCTTATCTTTGGAAGAGTTTAATTAGTAGGAAATGTTACATTTTAAAAAGATAATATATAATTAATAACTCCAGCAAAGGTGGACAAAGAAGAAAGAGACAGTAGTCTTTGTACATCCTTAAAAGCATTTAGCATGCTATTTATCTAAAATTAATGATCAAATTGTGTAGTAATAAGTGGAAGAAAAGCTCAAATGATAGTGGTGACTGTTTTTATTCTCTCATTCTCTCAATGGAAAATTGTTTCACTGGCTGTCTATGGCTTCTTGCTGTGTCTGAATTTTTTTTTTTTTTTTTTTAATTAAGAGCTACATTGTCATACCCAAGAAATATGTTTGTCAAGGAGTCTTTTTTTTTGCCATTCCTAAGTATGTTGACAAAGAACAAATTATTAATACATAAAAGATTTATAAACTCAAGATACCCTGTCCATGGAAAGCATTCAAAGGGAAAAATCATGGAAGATGGATTGTTTTCCCTTTAAGGAACATTCCAAATGTTCAAAGTTTCCAGATTTAGAGAAGATTCTGTAGAACTACAAGATGCCTTTTGGGCTACCAACAAATGACAGAGACATATTCACAGTGAGGACAAGAAAACAAACATGTTGACTTCTCAGCCTTTGTGTGTCACATCCCTTGCATATAATTGCAGGAATACTTCAGCAACAGTTCTCTAATTTTTGAAGTAATTTGCTAGTGGAATAAATATGTAGCAGAGTTTCTTCAGACTGTGTTGAACACAGACCCTGAAGGTGTTTGTTCTCAGTATGGATTGACAGAAAACAGAAATCAAATAGAAAAATTATGGTTAAGTCTGGCATTTAAAGTGGCATATTGGTTGTGCAGACTCAAAAAGATTGAATTTCCCTACCTCTCTTGTGATCTAAGGATGATATAAGCCATGGATAGATGTAAAATACATATCATCTGGAAAAGAAGCCAAGTTGTACATATATTTATTGCTTACAACTGAGTGAGGAATTTATGAAATTTGCTAAGTGGCCAATGGTTTTGGGTTTTTTTGGTATAAGACACCTGTGGACAGTTCTGTATTAGGCAGAGTGAAGATATCAGCTTAGGAGTAGTATTCAGACTTTAAAAACTGTCAATAGATAGTAGCTGATGACTTTATTCCAAAGAAACATTTGTTGGTAAGAGGCAAATAGGACATTTGGATACAGATTGCAGAGTTTGCAGTGATAGGTTGAAAAACTATAGCAATATTATTTGTATTTTTGTTTCTTTGTTTTAAATAACAGAAGGTTTCATTACCTCAGCCTATCAATGAGGCAAGGGAAGTTGTTTTAAAAAACCTAGGGGGAATGTTTAGAAAATTTGCAACACAGCCAGTCTGAAATCATGCAATTAATTTGCTTCTGGTTCTTTATGCATGCAAAGCTGAAGGCAAACTTATCAAATAGAAAGTTTTGATAAGTTTAAAAAAATATATTATTTGGAAAATTTATTGCCAATTCTGATTAAGGAAGTCAGGCTTTCAGGAAGAAGACTGAAGATTTAAGAGAGGCATAAACACAGAATTCTCACAACTCCATTAAAAAAAACCCCAACAACAAAAACAGAGAAAAATTTCCAACCACTATCTTTCACTCCACTCACAAAACTTAGTGTTATCCGTAATGTGAGCCTTTACACTCCATTAGTATACTGCTTAGACAGATTCATTTATTGTATGTAGCATTTAATATTTTGATCTAGATTTAGCAATTTAAGTTTCTTTCTAGTTTTTACAGACCATGTCATAGCAAACAGACGTATGAAGACCTTGGCACTCTCTCCAAGCATCTCTTTGCAATGGTGAGGACGAAATCAATGCCAAAGACTGGGGTCAAATGAAGCAGTAGTTTCTTGGTTAAGACTTCATCTCTGCCCCTCAGCACATAAGGATGGTGACTCTGGCTACAGTTCCCCGTCATATAGCTAGGAGGAGGTAATGGCAATCTACTTTAGGCATCACAATATTTTTCCACACTTTTATAGACATTCGGGTCACTGGAAATTCAGTGTTCTTGGAGAATTCCAATTTTCTACTTCGGGAAAAAAATAAAACCACCACTCAAATTTAAGTCACAAATAATATGAATTCAACATTGTACCCTGAATTTTTTACTGAAACAGCATTTTCAGAAGTGGAAGTTGTTCATATTATATTTCAGCAATACCGTGTTAATGGAGGGTTTGCCCTACATACAATGAATTTACACAAGAGTGTTAACTCCCAGATTTTATTACTGAGAAATGTTTAAGTAAAAATCTACTTTGAAATAATTAATATAAACATTTAATGGCTAAATCCTACTGTTTAGCCTGAATGATTATTAATTTTTTAGTTTATGTGCAGTTCTATGAAGGCACTTCATTAGAGAATTATAGAGAGAGAAGCTACAGAGGCTGAAGGGAGTTCATTCTCTTTTTGAAATGGAACTTTTTGTGCATATCTGGTTTTGTTTCTCTGTCTCCACTTTTCTATTTCTTCCATTTTATTTGCACCCTACCTTCCACAATCCTTTTTTCTTAAGTTTCCTGGGTTTTGCCCCAGCCTTTCCTTCGCAGGTATCGTAAGAGTTCAACTGCAGGGCATAGCTATACCATTCCTTAGTGCCTCCATTAGCAGCAACATGCCCAGAGGGAAAGACGATAGCAAAAAGTAGTTTCTTCAGGCTAAGCCAATCATTGTCAGAAACATTTTGGCCTAAAGATCTATCATAATTTATCCACATTCCAATTCTAACCTATTATTAATAAATTACATTAATTTTTACAGCAAAGTAGTTTCACAGAATCATTTCTCCACTCACATGAAACACAGCACTACAATAGTGGTTGGTACCACTATCTGTACATATATGAACGGTTGAATAAATCTCTTGGACTTTGGAAAGCTCAAAAAACCAAAATACTTTCAATATAGACAAAACAAGACAATGAAGTAAAAAAACCCCACCACATCCTCCAAGGATCCAGTCAAGAACCAAGTGAAGTTAAGAGGATTTAAGCTATTAAAATTTTCTTTCCGAAAGACTAATTTTAAAACTCGCTTTGTTAAAAAAACAAAACCAACTAGAATCACTGGTATTCCAGAGGCCTCAAATACGAGTATTTGGTGAGGTAAAGTGGAAATACTGTGATACACTTACACACACACAAAAAAGTTTATTATTTATATGTGTATACATATAACTATAGGGGGAAAGCAGGGAACTTGAGGGGAAAGCGGAGAGAGGTAGAGAGCATGTGCACCGGTAAGTAATGGATTGTCCAAAATCAGATTTAACAAACAACAGAATTTTCCTTTTTTTTGCCCCCTTCGTCAGTATTTTTAGTCCTTTATTTTAATTTCATTTGACAGTCTACAACTTCAGCAACATACCACCACACATACGACAGAGGTCTGCTACTTTGGCCAATACTGGATACCACAAGGACATTTAAACTGCCAGTTCCACAACCACATAAGGCTCATTCGAGCCATGATTTACTCTACCTGACATTCTTATATTGGTATACTGTTGATGCAACCTATAAATGCAATCCTAAATTTCATTTTTTGGGGTCTGTCTGTTTAGTTTGTGAACAGCTCTGGTGTTCAACTTACTGTATTTATGTAAGATTTGGGGCTGAGGAGGGAGATACTTTCATTTTTCAGGAAATACTATCAAAGTTTGCTGAGCTATAAATAAAAGATGGAAGATAAGAACATTAACTAGAGCTGCAAATTCCTTCTCGATACATCCCTCAAGACAGTTTATTTTACTTTGTCACCAAGTTAAATGAGTTCAAAACCTTAATCTAGTAGTTAAAAAAGCGGAATTATAAAAATGGATTTAGAATTCCATTTCAGCAATAAAATGTATACAGACTCAAAAAAGTTTAGGTAAAAGCCTTCTTTTTGTCTGCTTAGTCTTCTTTCCCCCAGTTTTTCTTATTTCTAACCTTACTACTGCATCAGTATCTATTCATCAGTTAATATTGATTTGAAAATTTCCTCAAAGGTGTAACAAGCTTTAATTGATTATTTAAAAGCAGATTCAGGTACTCGGAAGAAAGGTGTTATAGAAGACAAAAGCACTCGAGAAATCCAACTTCCCTGCGGTTCCATCAAACTGTTCGGGAAATGCACAAGTCCGATACTTTCATTAATTAACTTCAGTGAACTCAGTGGAGTTACCATTACCACCTTACTCTTATAAGACTATCTGCAAATTCTAACAATGGATTTTTTCCCCTCAAATACATTATCCCCTTTTGAATGGCAACTGGGCCAAAAGCAGATCTGTTCAAGGTCTCAGTTGAACTCCTCCTCCCAGACTCTTAAATTAAGATTACTTTTTTTTCCACATTAAAATCCATATAATGTGAGTCACAGGAACGTTAGAAAATGCTTCTATATGCACAAAAGTATTTATGAGATCAGAATGTTTACTGCTCTCCTTTTTGAGGGATTTATGAGAACTTCATTCAGCAGGAATCCCATTGTTAAGGGCATGGTTGTACAAAAGACACCTTGATAGTTCTTTAATTATAAAACAAGTTTCAAAACTCCTTGGTAAAAATAGTCCCATTGGGAACACTGTTCTGATGGAGGATTGGCCAAATAATACAATGCTACCATTTTTTTGTTCCCCTCCCCATCTTCCTCAACATGACTACAGGAATCTGCCTGATACTCATTCTACTTCTGGTTTTACACAGTTTACATAGAAAGATGAGTAAAGATCTGGCATTCAGTTAAAACTCTACAATTATAAGACAAAAATAACTTCTTGCTTTGCTCAATAGATTTTTACAGTATACACACTACAGGAATAATGACATTAAAGCTTGCCTATATTGCCTAACAGTCCTCATTACAAGATCCTTTGTATTAGTTAATTTTTTTTGCCCACTTAAACTGAAATATTCTGTGTCAGTTCTCCACTTTGAGTTTCAGGGGAAATCTCTAGTCAAAGCAGTTAATCTGTTACAGAATGAATTTATTTCAAGATTTTTCCTGAAAAAACAAAACAAAACAAAAAAACACCAACCCACACCCACAAAACAACAACAAAAAACACCCTAAAAAACCCATCAAACTTCCTGCAGGCCTCTTTTTAAGACTCTGTAGTTTGCTCATGCTTTGACAAGAGATTTGGCTAGTACTACCTTCATGTTGATCCTGTCCTTTACATCATGTAGTGGAAATAATGAAAATCAACTAAAAAATGGACCAAGTTATAAATCTTGTGAAAATTATTGGTTATGTTAATTCAGGAGAGTTTTGACAGATCTTTGTACTTAACAAGGAACTCAGACCACACGTGAAATTTCATTGGAAATGCGATTTTTGCTGAGCATCGTAGAACCCAGAACTGCATGGTAACGTCACCCGTATGCTAAAGGCTTGTCCGGGTTGGTGGTGCAACTAATGACAGTAAATTTTCTTACTTGTGTTCTCAACAGTGCCCTGCTGTTTGTCGAGAGTCCTGAATGAGGAAGCTGCCTGATTTAAATGCTAAGTGAATGGAAGATAGACTAAGCAGATGGGAACAAGGTTCCTAGGGAGCTGGTAGGATCTGCAAGATGAAAAGAACGTGTGGAAGAAGCTGGGAGATGGAGGCTGAGAGAATGAACACACATTGCAGTTGAGAAATAACACATTCTCAGAACCGTATGCGATTCTCCACTGGAAAAGCATATTCTTAGAGGATTGATCTAAACTGGGAATCACAGCCTGCTATTGATCATTTGCTCTGTTCAAGAGACTGATGTGGTTTATCCAGTTTCATACTTGCTCGTAACTTGCATAATGTCAATCTGAAAACAATCCCACACATAGATGGTATTAAAAATATTAAGTTTGCAAAACAGGGCCTTGGAACTGGACAGTATAATATTACACCATCACATGCTTTTCCCTCTCCCTCTCCATATGAGTACTGTCCCCTTTAGTCATTTCTTGCACAAGGTAGACCTGCTCTAGGCTTGAATTACTTGTTCATTTTGTCTCTAAGCTTTCCAATTCACTTACAGAACAAGTAAATGATGTAGGGTGTTGGGGGGCGGGGGGGAACAATCACATGGTTATAGGACTTGAGAAAGTCTCTGGGAAACTGGATTCTGTGAGATTTTTTTAAGCAACTTCTTCATAGAAAATCAGTAGCTCTGTGGTGTTGGCTTTTTTCCTCAGGCTCTTGACTGTATTTTTGGTTTCTGTGAAAACTCAGCATTGATTTAAATATATAAAATCCAGGTTTTCTGAAATTGGCAAAAGCTTTTGACCTCAACATCTTTGTTTTTTTACTTTCTATCTGTGAAATGGAAATAGTACCCTTCCATCTCACAGGAGCATTATGAAAGTGCATAAATGAAATTAGTGCTTGAAAAACACCTATACACTCTATTGATGAGAACTACAAAACAGACAATGAAGTGATTAACAGTTCCATCCTCAGATCAAAGCCTTAGCGGTATCCAGTAAGCCAGAACAACCATTAACAATAAGGATTAAATGAAATATTGAACCTCTGTTCATTGGGTGAATTAAATTATCTTGGTGTACAAGACAAAGCCCAGAGTTTATGTTAAAAATAGCATTTGTTTGTGTAATTGCACTGTATCAGAATCCACTCACACAAGGAAGCCCAAACAAGGTTGCACTGGCAACATTAATTTTGCTATGTAATAACTTTTAAGTGCTTGCCTTTACCACCTTTAATTATATATTGCATTTTTTTTCTGGGCATATTTAATCCAAAATTACAATTACCTTCAGTAATCACCCACCCTTTTTTTCTGGAATTTAAGCAGTACCCAGTTGCTATTCAACAACTGTGATCTTCTCAAATTTGTTTCATTTGTATTCTCTCTCAGAACAAAATCAGCAGTATGCAATTCTAGCTTAATTACCTAAAAGGTGTTTGCACTGCAAATAGTTTCCTTTCTCCTCACATTTTCCTTCTGGTGGCACTGGACACGTGCACAGAGCTGTAGAAACAATTGATTAACGTGGTGATAGTTTCTAACAAGATATAATCAGGAAGAGATACTGTAACAATGAGATACTGCCTTCTACCCAACAAACGCAATTTCATGCTGCCCAAGAACAGGCAGCATGAAATAAAGCTGGGCATTTCTTTGGAAAATATGTAATCCTGTATATTGCTGACGGAACAAGAGCGTTCTGTATCTGAACAGTAAAGTTCTCATGAACATGCAGATAACTTTCTTACACAAAAGAACAGCACATGTTTCTAAATAGGCAAATCAAGTTCATAATGCATAACACCACTTAAATCCTCACTGTGCCCTAGCTGTCCAGAATTTATTTGGGGAACTCAGACCATCTGTCACCTCACACTTACAGAGTGCAATTTATTTTCCACAAGATTAAAGAAGGGAAAGAAAATGTGTCATTATGTTTCCAGTCCTTTAGTACCAGAGCTACCTCAGTCTACTTCAGTGGCTCTGAACTATTGAATAGATTTTATCTGCAGTGCATGATGATGGCTTCCTATAGATCTGGTTTTCTGTATACAAATGCAGTATAGATCAGTCATATTGCCTTTAACCCTCAGCCTGCCTGCATCCTGTGCTAAGGAAGGGGAGATTTAGAGGAATAATGTAGAAGAGACAGTGAGCCTGCTAAGCATTTTGGGATTTGCAGTGTTGGAGAGTTTAGGGTAGTTTTGTGTGCCTATTAGTTTCCCTCAACATTTTGGTTAAAATTTTTACTCTTAAATAAAAGAAAATAGGGATATAATTTTATCTGAAAAGCATAAAGATTTCAATCATAACATTATATAACATTATCAAAGCATAGGAGTTATCTTTTTTTAATTAATGCCCTAAAGTGCAGTTCATTCTTCTCTTGCATATCACAGGGAAAGTTTGCCATGTAGCATGTAACTTGCTGAGCAATAAAACCTTCCTTAGTGTTACCAAATCTATTCCATGCAGTGTTCAGAAAACATTTTTCCTCTAGTCCATACAAATCATAAGCTATCTACATTAAGTGTAACTATTTCACAATACCATAAAAAACCCAGAGTGGTGGATGGCTTGACTAAGAGGCATTCAGATAGCTGTAGTTGTGATACCCAGAAGATGGTTAGATGCACAGATCACGGGTACCAGCAATATCAAATGTAGTTGGAGGTATGCACTAGAGGCAAAACTTAAGCTGTTAGGTAGGAGACGTTCCTGTTACCAAGAGCATATCCAAACACAGAAGCAGAGCAGTAGATTGTAGGGGACCAAAAAGAAAGTACAGATAAGACAGGGCAGCACTGTGGAAGATAAGGGATCTATATAGGAGAAACTGGCTTCATACAAACCCCATTTGAGCAAAGCTTCTGGCACTTTAAACTCGAAACCACAGACCAAGATGGAGATGTTAATTGCGGAGATAGTAATTGCGCAGAGACCAGAAGGTGTGCGAGAATGGGCTGTTACATATACCAGGCCACGAGAAAAACCTCGTCTAAGAGTTCATGAGGAACTGCTGGTGTAAATTTGGAACAATTTCAGTATAGCAGCAAAGTTGGATTTTGATCCTGCTTAGTCAGTAAGGCAATTTAACTATCCACCAATAAAGCAATAGGAGTATAAATAAAGTAGATTATAAAACTGGAAGGAAATTTCACATTAAAGAAAAATCCAAATAGTATCCTTGGGAGGGGTGCTATTTAAGTTGCAAAGAACAGATATATCCATAAAGGGGTTTTGTTTTGGTTTGTTTTTTTTTTTTTAATTATAATGCATATAATTGCATGTTTCAGTAACTCCAAGAATAATTATTGCCATTTCACATCTTTGATACTTGTTGGTTTTTTCAGTAGTTGAAATTTACTTCTGTGCAAATTTTGATTCACAGTAATCCTTATATCCTTATATAACTCACCAATTTACTAATCTACTGTTGACCAAGAAACAGATGTTCCCACTTTGAATTATTCTGGACCCAACTCTCTCTGCTGCACCGAACAATTTAGTTTTTTATGCTCTGATGTATTTTGGTCTTCAATTAACGTTCAGGCTTGGGGTGTAGCTATAGCCAAAGGGTACAATAGTGAAAGACCAGAGCTTAGCTGCAAAACCAAGAAATGCTAAAGACAGTTCTGTGATCTCCTGGAAAGCTTTGTAATGTGTTACATATATATATATATATGTATATGTATAACATGTTGCTATGACAAGAGACACTGAGTCAACAGACATTGGCCCCTCCCTCTAGAACAGCAATTATTTACCCTGAATGAGTCTGGTGTAAAAGTCTCTTCTCACCAGCAATTACTTGCCATGCTTTTATTGACATCTCCTCCTCGCCCTGAAAGTGGGATGAAGCGAGTCAGACTTCTTATGGCTTTTGAATAAATAACGGGCCAAATTAGATATACAGAGCTATGGTTTATGGCTTCATCCATCCATGGATAATTTGTGGACTTTCTATGAAAGGGAAGAGCCAGGGCTTGCAGCAGCAGGTGAGCTCTCACACAGACAGGAAAGAGACTAAAGGTGGAGCTAACAGCAACTACAATAGCGATTCATAGTCATAATATGGAAGGAGAAGAGAAGATTAAGTTCTGCAGAACAAAATTGATGGATCTTAGATCTATAAAATGAAGAAATCCATATATAAAATTTGAAGATGGTTTGCTGTCACATACTTTAAGTAGTGTGGCTTGATGGTGTAAATTAGTTAAGTTAAAATCCGTGTCCTGAAAATGTCAGATTATATACACTATATACTCAGCAAATCTTGTCACTGTCTACTTTTCCTCCATCTGATGCAAAGCCTTAAAAATATGTATGTGCTGAAATGCACAGACATCTTTTAAAACTTACACAGAATTTTGCTACCAAACAAGGGTCATAGAGTCTGCAAGGAAAACTTTGGCAGGTTTTCTTAATCTGTTTTGATGTTTCTGCATCTGCCAAATTCATTCACAAAGAAAGGACTAACATAGCATGTCTGAGTAACCCTTACTCTAAACATCTCCCTCAGAGATACCGCAGAACTCTTCTGAAGTAGCAGTTTTAGGACACTTCATTTGGTTCTTTTTACAAATGATATAAGAACACAAGATGATAAACAATCTCTAATAAATATTATTATGAAGGGATATATTAAATATAATGAGTTGCTTATAAATTATTATTTTTTAATCTCCCAGCTGAGTTGAAATTTTCTACTTCTACTTCATGTTAACAGCAGCAAAGAAAAGGAAAGACAAATAACTACTACTCCGAGCAGGAAACCTCTGTTTATGTATCACTCTTGATTTATTCAGCTACCTTAAGCCTCTAGAACCCACCCCTTTACAATTCCTCCATCTCCAGCTGCCTCATTCTCTCTCTTTTCTTTTTCCTAAACTCTCATCCCATTCCACATATACTAACAATTTCTTTTTTAGCCCACTGAGTGGCATATGCTATGTTTTAGTTTGCAGCTTGACGTACATTGACTGGTTAGCTGGCTGCTGCTTCTTCGTTCTTGGAGAAATGTTACCTCTAAATTAATGGCAAGTGAAGCAAATAGCTTTGGAGCCTGCCCATGCCTGAACCAGTGTCATGCAGAGCTTCCTAGGACCCCATGCCTCAGATCTATGCCTTCTTGTCAAATGTGGCTGAAATCAGCCAACACACATAAAAGTTAATGGTGGGCAGGAGGATAGAAAGGGATGAGGAACAAATAACAGTGATCAGGAAGCTAAGAAAAAATTGCATAAGGCATAGAAAATCAGGCCAAAAAATAACAATTCTTTTTTAGAAAACACACTTATAGTGTCTGATTCTCCAGTAATGTAAATCTACTCAGGCACATACTAAAGTAGAAAGAAAAGGAAAACATTTCTTGGTTTTGGGGTTTTTTTTTTCATGATTCTTCACACTTCAAAATTGCTAAATGGAAAGTTACACACACACCCCCCTAAAGATTCAGGCAAGTATCTGAATTTAGTCTCAAATCCCTTCCACTGTGATACACACTTGAGCCATACAAGGGGGACTCAAGTATATGCGGAAAGGTACGTTTCTAAGTAAATACGTCATTCTCTAAGTTCGAATGACATTGTCAGTGCTTTCCTGAGCTGATACTTTGATCAGATAGTACAACTCTTAAAGCCTAGAAAAAGAAAAAAAAAAAAAATCAGTCCTGAAATAAAAGTAGTGAGAAGTATTTGAAGTCTGCTGAAAATTTGCCATTGACTTCTATGTAGTTCAATGTTTACAAATTCACATTGAGATTTTTTTTTCCCAGAGAGAATTATAGACATAATACATTTTTCTTCATGCTTATATTCTTGATAAGGTTTTTCAACTGAAGTTACAATCAAATCCAATAGACTAGCTAGCTTATAAAAGGCACTTATTTTATGCATTCTCAGAACTATGAATTCTGACTGAATATCAGATGCTAAATCAGTAAAAATGCCTCTTTAATGATTGCCAATTGAACAAGAGATCTGTTCAAAGTGGTTTGAATCTCTCATCTGCAGACTGGCTGCTCATTCTATTTGATACTAGCACTGTACTGCTAAAATTTACAGCAGTTTTCTAAACTAAAATTCTAGCAGCATTATATTTCTACCTCCTGAACTCTATCAGAATTAACACCCACTTGTGCTATTAAACTTTAAGGATAGAAACATTATCTTGCCTTAAAGTCAGTGAACATTAAATAATACACAAACAAGCAACATGTCATTTGAATACCCAAATAACATTTTAATATTTTCTTGCTGATGTGCAGAGCTAGAAGGACTGTGTTTTGGTTAAAAGCATTTTGGTATATTTAGGGAACACTGAAGAAAACAAGAACTAATTATCTTACTACTGCTGTGGCACCGACTTAGGGCAACTAAAAAGTCTGGCAGGACAGAGGGGTGGGAATTTAATTTTCCCCAAATCTGAGACACAGAAACCCTCCCATCGTACACAAGGGTGGTAAGCAGCGCAACAACCAGACACGAGGAAGTCTCACCAGATTTGTGAGGTAAATCCGTTACTCGGTCTTACCACTACGTTCGTACCGCATGACCGTTAGCGCAGAACCTGAACTAAGAAGCCAGCAGTAAATCACACAGGCAGTCAGTAGCAGAAGTGTCTTTCTTCCTTTTTTGTTTCCCTTGCCTACCTCACCTGCCCAGGGATATTACATCAGAAGTAATTGCATATGTGTACTTGAAAAATAATTTTTGAAAGAGGCTTACTGCAGATAAACCAAATAAGTAACAAAGCCTCCTGTCCCTTATATCTGTTATCTATAATTGAAAGAAAGGCTCATCTAAAGATTGATAAATGCTTTAAAAACAATAAGATTCCAAAATACTTATACAAAGACAGTTTTATCACACATTTTATAAATGGGAAAACTGTGAGACATTGCCTAACAACAGACTGTATAAAACACATGCAATCATAGCTGAACATTTACCCTAAAGTGACTTTTCTAAGGCCATACAGTGAGAAGAATGAAAAGAAGCATGAAATCCATCAGTCCAAAGTAACCACATCAAAGAAAAATTTTAATATTGCTCCCCAAAAATTGTAAGTTCTGACAAAAACACTTGGGAAGCATCAAACCAAAATAATTAATTTTGGTTCAAAAAAGCAGTTTACTAGAAGGAAAAGAGAAAACAAAAAGCATGTGGGGTTTTTTTCTTGTAGTCTTCATTCTCTCTAATTGATAGTGTCCACCAAAAGAGCTAGTAACTGATATTGTAAAATTGTATAAAGTAAACTCCAAAATTTGTGGTAAGAAGGCATACAGAGTATATTACTGTGGAATTTAACCGGGAACCTGTGGTCTGTAAACAAGCATTCAGCAAGTCATTTCTGAATTATTTCCATCTACACTGGAAGACTGTTTCATAAGCTATCATTACCCAGTTTGTTACACTTAAGCAATATCTCCACAATTCTCCATTTCTGAAACTCAGTTTCAAACTACGCACTTGAAAGCAACGGAAAAGGAAGAAGAGCAATGCCTTTACTTGAATTGGCCAGAGGCACAGTGGGAAGTAGGCTTTATCGCCTCACAAAGCATGACCTGTATATTAATAGTTCAACATTAGCAATGGAAACAATTGCTTAATCTTACCTTGAAAACTGTCCACTTCTTCAAAGTTAATAATGAGAGAATGAAGATATTTGCTTTTGGAGTTTCTATAAATTTTGAAAGTCTTTATACTGAGCCTTTTAAGTAAAATTTTAAAAAATAAAGACACAGTAACAGAAAAAAAAACCCTGAAAATATCTATCTTTCAGTGCTTTGGTAGTAACTGATCTGCAGTGAATTAACTGAATTTGTCCTACGTATTTAGCAGCTTCTAATTCAATCTATTTCAGTTTTCTCTGTTCTCTAAATGCAGATTACTGGGTGGTGTAAAAGGGAGTTAATTAGCTATAAATACCAAACAGCACCCAAATAAAAAGGATCATTATGAACATACAGTGAACAGCTGTGCCATTTGATAAATTGGTTTTGTTTCTAACAGTGCTTCTATCCAAACATTTTCTAGACTGGAGAAGGCTTTTCTCTTTACATGACTGTCTTCCATGAAAATCAAACCTGTTCTATGCACGAAGGGCTATGAAAGGCCAAAAAGGAAATTAACTATATTTTTCTAAGGCAAGAATAAAGTGATCATTAGATTGCAATAGAGACTACAAATGTTCTTGGATGCCTTTTTCTTATTACTATCACAATTTTAAAAATATTACTTTATTTACCTCACTCACTGAATTTAGAACTATTGAAAAACATTAGATCAATGACTGCAGAGTATAAGACTATCATACTTCCTCTGTTGAAATGTTGTAATCTTGAACAAGAAGAGACAGTATGAAAAAGCAAATCTTCAGCATTAAGTTTTTCAGGAATATCACATGCCAGTCTACCCTCTATTTTTAGAAGTGATTGATCACATAGAAATCTGATGCTAACCTGAAATTAATAAAATATAAACTGTCCCATCAATAAAAAGTGGAAGCTTAAATCAACATAAGAGAATCTATCAGAGCTTTAATTTCCTATGCTCACCGATACCCTTGGCTCCTAAAAGTTTCATCATGGATGTCTTAGTAATGAGATCTAGCTTACACTGCTGAAATTGCACCTCAAATCCAGACATTATATAAGAAATCACATAAACAGATTTCAAAATACATCAGAGTCATAGATCCAATTAACTGCCAGATGTTCTGAGTCATAATCGCTCCACCCATTTCAAATCCACCACCAGTATCAAAACTTATTAAAGATTAGTTTCAAATCTATTTGATAAACTGCTTGAAGACTGGCTTTTTTGTGGTGGAGGCATAATACTATCTGGAACTGAACAGAATATTGCAGATTGTGTCACCAAATAGGGACCAGATTTTCAAGTCTTTCAGCTACAGCTACTAGTCTGAACTTTGAAACTGAGATGTAGAAACCTCTCTGTTGTATAGCCAAATTTCTATGACATCCAGTCATAATGTTTTCTGTCTTTGGTGCCAAATTGACTTTGTGCATCAGCAGAGTGAATTCAGAATAAAGGGATGTTAACTTAATTTAAAGCTACAATTTCAGCACAGAATATAGTGATTTATCTGTATTATTCTGTTAGTATGAGCAATTTTTTCATACTCACAGTGGAATCAACACATACCCATAATCATTGATATGCCAGGCAATGCTTCTCTAATTTACAGGGGGAAAAAAAAAAAAAAAGAACTTGCAAGACTGTGATAGAAAATTAAAACAAAATTAAAAGTCATCATATTCACTTGGACTTCAGCTGTCATAACAGATCCTAAATTTGGGACTTATTCATATGGAAGTTTTCTATTTCTTTTGTACCAGACTGAGCATTTTCAAGTTTTGGGAATTATTTTCAGACAAGGAAAATGTTCTTGCTGTATTTTTCTTAGCAAGGTTTGGTATTAGACTTTTAAAAGTATCTGTAAGTTATATAATTACAAATGTACAAAATATAACCTCTTATACATTATCTCCTTCTGGTATTTGTAGTAAGCATATATGTGAATACGAGGACAGAATGTCAATGTAATAGAGATCTCACTTATTAGTAAAATGTATAAAGTATAATGGAATTGTCGTATGCCTATTTTAATGGGCACTTTGGACAATTTTTTCATTGACAGAGCAAAGATTTCATCATTGCATTAGTATTCATGGGATTTACCCACACAGCTCTCCCATGTGAGACTGAAGGAATTTACCCCTGAGAATACATACGGTAAAGGTTAATATCATCCATATGTGGGATTTTACTTTAAGGCTCTTACAAAAACAAACTCTGGAGGTCAAACCAACCAACCAGGAACTGCAAAAACAATACCTTGATTTTCCCCTTCTAGCTATTTTCTTTCCTGCAATAAATTGCCATTCAGGTACTGGAAAAAAAAGCCCAAGCAACTAGTTTTAAGGAAGCATGTCAAACTTCAACCCCCCCCAAACAGTAATACCTTAAAGGAAGAAAAATGCAGCGCAGCAATCCAGAGGATATAATATTTTCAAGATGCCATTTTGCCAATGGTACCCTCAAGATTCTCATAATGAGGATATTTTTTTTCTTTTTTTTTTTTTTTTTGTCTCATATTTTTACAGTTACTGTGTTATATCTATATGAAACATTACAATTCTAAGACTGGTTCATGGCATTCATTTCCATTTATTTATTAACAATTTTCTAAAGGCCCCAACATGTACAAAACACCTATGGAACTGAATAAGCTGTGATTACACTTATTACTGAAATAATTTCAGATACAACTGAAAATGTTAGTTATGGTTTTAGAAATGTGCTATGAAGTTATCCCTTTCTTAGGTTGGTATTTGATTTTTGAAACCTAGCAGAGGAAAACAAGAGACCTCTAATAAGTGACCTTCCTCTTTCAAATGATCTGCAAAGCCTGACCCTGAAAATATTCAGGACACGGTATGAGGTTCACCTTTTAATTCAGATGTTTCATTACTCATTATATTATTACTCAACTTTCAGAATTGTAGACTTGAAATAGAATCCTAAAAATTTCTAATCAAGCTATAGCTCTTTGATTTATGTGTTGTTGCACCACTAATGAAAGGTCCAGGAATTAGCACTTCTGCTGATAATTTGATATGGGAATCAGAACAGAATTTCAGCCCTTGAACCAAGCTGCATTGTACGTGCAGTGTTGACAGGGAAACGTATGTCGATAGGAAGTAAGGAGTCACAAGGAACCGCTGCCAAGCAGGTGGGTATGTTTTACTTTCTTGACCCCCGCTGCACTTTATTCTTTGGTATTTTGATAGCACAGTAGGTTAGGGAGAAACTAAGCAAGAGAAAGTTCTGCCCAGGGCAAAACCAATTTGAAAGCTCAAAGTACAAAAGGAAAACCAAAATCTTCTGCCTTCCTGATGATAATTGTTAGAGGACAGAGATGGACAACAAAGAGAAGAAGAAAATGTGTCTGCTGATGAGGCACAGCATAGAAAAGCATAACATTTTCTACATGACACTGATAGCATCAGCATTTACAATAAGTTTTCAGTCCGACCCATCTTCCTGCAAATAGTGTTATATCAAAAGTAATTCTTTACCTACAGGCATTTCAGTAGAAACATAAACCAATACATTTTTGAGTGTAAAACTTAACTAGTACCAGCCATTTGGACCGGGTATCCTTAGTTAATTCTGAAAGAAAAATAGCACATACCCCTCAACCTTACATATATCCCCTTTTAAAATAGGACTAAGACTTTGTTGCTCAAAACAGTGGCTGGTTTGGGCATGAAGTGGGCTTCTAAATGTCAGGAAGACATGGCTTCACAGGACAATGAACTTGCAAAGTAGTCCTGGCTTTAGAAATTAATTCCTTTTTCTTCATCCTCTAGATCCAAGACTATTAAACTCTGCAACATGCTATATTTGCTACTTGTTATTTCCGTTACCTGAGCATGGCATGAAATGAAAAGTTGTAAAGGAGCAGCATTACTACATCTCAGAGTACTTTTTTTATTGAAATATGTATTTCTTAAGGCACTTAGCATGTTTCAGATTGTATTTTGAAATTAAGAAAGATATTCAGTACCTAGGAAAATGTTGGGCTTTATATTTACAAATAAAAACACAGGAAAAGCAATAATGTGTGTGTCGGAAATAACAACAAAAATTTACCATTGTGCTATCTGAAACATCTTAATTCTGAACAGATAGGGAGACCAGTGAAAAACTTATGCAGAAAGAACAAAGTCCTCAAAGAGAAACAAACATAAAGAACATTAACATCTGAAAACTCCTGCTCATTCTTTCTGTGCTGGTTTTGGCTGGGACAGAGTTCATTTTCGTCACAGTAGCTGGTATGGGGCTATGTGTTGGATTTGTGCTGAAAACAGTGTTTTGATAACACAGAGATGTTCTCGTTCCTGCTGAGCAGTGCTCACACAGAGCCAAGGCCTTTGCTGCTCCTCACACCACCCCAGCAGTGAGTAGGCTGGAGGTGCACAAGGAGTTGGGAGGGGACACAGCCAGGACAGCTGACCCCAATGACCAAAGGGACATCCCATACTGTATGACATCATGCTCAGCACATAAAGCTGGGGGAAGAAGAAGGAAGGGAGGATGTTCAGAGCGATGGCGTTTGTCTTCCCACGTCACTGTTACACGTGATGGAGCCCTGCTTTCCTGGAGATGGCTGAACACCTGCCTGCCCATGGGAAGTAGGGAATGAATTCCTTTGTTTGTTTTGCTTGTGTGCAGGGCTTTTGCTTTACCTATTAAACTGTCTTTATCTCAGCCCGTGAGTTCTCTCACTTTTACTCTTCCAATTCTCTCCCCATCCCACTGGAGGGGGGAGGAGGGGCAAAACCACAACACTTCCACAGCCTTTTCAGTATAAAAAGTAAAAGTAAGACAGAGTTTTATGGCATTGCTTACTGTCCTTTCTTCTTCACAATCTCTGTCTTTTTCTTTTTCTTTTTTTTTTTTTTCCTGGCTAGTTCAGTGATTAATTTGAATCCATTATATGTTTTATGTTGCACCAATCACTTGCAAACTCTGCAAAATTGTGTTACGTTCTGTATCGTTATAAAAATGTCTATACAATTATCAGTAAATTAACAACAAATGATATAATGTATATAATAAAGATGCATTTAGAAAATAAAGCAAGTGCAAAAGTAGATTATGTTTATTTGCTTAGAAATTGCACCTCAAAGTGGAAGCTCCATCTTTCTATGAAAGCAAAGTTAGATGTTTCCTGTAAATGTATGAATGTTCAGACATTACAATACTAAATGCATCAAGAAAAAAAATAAGGAAAATGTATTTGATGTTGCCAGTATTTGTTCTCCAGTTTGTACAGAGAGAGAATTTGGAGAATAATTTTAGAAGTCTGCTCCATTTGCATTATTGTTCATTACTAGCAACTAAGAAAGTTACATGCAGTGTTTTAAATGACATAGGTCAATGTTTTATTTAGTGTTATTTTGTCATAATCATGCACTACTTGCTTGATTTTTTGAACTCTAAATTTAATAATACATATAAATTTATTTCAAGTAATACCTATTTTCAAGTCTCCAGGCAGCATTGCAATTACAAAAATTCATGTAATTAAATTAAATTCCATAATTTTTAAAATATTAATTTCCATAAGAAACAAAAGATCTTGTCATTTGTCATCATGGACTCTGCAGTACATGCTTAGGATGTACTGGTTCCAAAAAAATTATTTTTCTTAAGTGACTGGAGCCCTGTAGAGGCCAGGCACACCGAGCCCATTACGGGGCTGGGACTGTGTTAAATATCTGTCTATCAGACGGAATGCAAATATATAGCTATTTTCAACATGGTATCTGCAAAGTCACAGATGAGTTGTTGACACTTGCAGAGCACACCCCACACTGTTACCAAGCTCTGAAGCAGCGAAACAAGAGTGTTCCTGGCTTGACAGAAGGAAAAACTCTTTCAGCAGGAGGACAGTCAAGCCTTGCATCAGGCTGCGGTGCAGTCCCCTTTCGGGCAGGTTTACAGGACGTGGCTCGGTAAAGCCCTAAGCGACCTAGTCTGATCTCATAGCTGATGCTGCTTGGAGCAGGAGACAGGTCTCTTTGACTAGAGACCTCCTGAGACTCCTTCCTGCACAGATTATCCTATGATTTTATATTAAATGTGATTAAGATAGGTACCCTGGAAAATGATGCATATATTAAACTCTTGCATTCAGCAAATAAAAGTGATGTTTAAAGATGAAAGGAGAAATGGGAAAACCAGGAGGACTGAAATATAGACAATTTTAAAGTAGGAAAAACCCAAGACTGAAGTATGTAAGAATTATTAGGTGACACAAACTTAAATCTTTCACATCTCTGTATAAAACTCTGTATACATTTTATAAATCTGACATTTACAAAGTGATAAAAACTGGAGGCAGCCTAAACTAAATTTATTCCTAGTAGGGGATTACATAAAGAAATGACAGATTTTTTTATTTTATTTTACTTTTTTCTTTTTTTTTAGAAAAGGTAGATCTACTATATATGTATTTTTTCTACAGAAGAACCGAGGAAGGTTTACATTGGCAATACAGGATTAGGTTGCAAAAATGAATGAGCGAGTAGGTTCCTTTCTGTTAGTGGAAAGATATAATGCTAGCCACTGTTAATATCACTCAGCAGCTCTGTGAAACAAAATGGATGTAAAATTTCCAACGTGATAGAAATTTCCCTGTTGATTGCAACTCGTGTTCCTTTCTTCTGGGACTGTCACAAGAATGAAAAAAATTCAGATGCATCTCAAAAGCCATTTAAGATACAATTTTGAAGACTTTTTGGAAAAGTAAACTATAGTTGAAATGCGATGTAATCTATTAGAAATGCATCTCTTATGATAAAACAAATAAGGGGAAAATAGAGGTTGTTGTATGAAGAGATGCTTTTATAGTCCTCTGAGCATGAGTCGTTTCTACTGCAAATAGTTCCATTACTTCAATACATACGGATTACTAACGAACGGTGCTGTGTAAAATTAGATCTTATATAGTTTAAAAACTGCATTTGGATAATGATATATCAAGTGGGATGAACTGATCCCATTATAAAATAGCTGCCTATATCTAATTAGCTGTGTTCTGAACATTTGGCATACTTGTATTTTAGTTAAGATAATATATTCTGTAGAATCAAAATTATCTTTTTTTTAAATAACACACACAAACTAGAACATTTTTCGCTTATCTGTGGATCAGAGAGATATTTAGTACATGAGTTCCTATGAAGTCAATGTGAGAATTTCTTTCTTCCTCACTAATCTAATGCAAGAAAATACCCAACACAATTGAGCACGTTGGTAAGAATCAGTGCAAGAGTCAGTGGACTCAGGACAAATAAGTTTGTCTACATAGCACTGACATCCTTACAGCCCTCTAGGATTATTGTTTAAGACAAGGCTGGTGTCCTGTATCTCTGTGAAATATAATTTTCCTTTACTACTAACACCATTTCTAAAATATTTCCAATGCAATTTACACTGCACAAACTCCATGTACAATATGTGACAATTATATCTAACTTAAAAGCACCAAAGTTTCTTTTCAGTAATTGCAAGACTTGTTAAGACTTGTAAAAAAAAAAACTTTTCAAAACTGCATTTTTTTTTTTAATGTTAGTGCTATTTTTACTAAAATAATTCTTCTTTGGCATTTTAATAAAAACCTTAAAACTGATGTTTGAGTAGTTTTCTGTTCCATGTAGAATATCCTGCAATTCTTTAAAAGAATTTTACAGTTTAAAAGAGTGATGGTATGTACATCAATGGTTCATAAAATAATGCTTTTAAGAAAAATTGGAAACCCACAGAACAAAAATAAAAGCATCCTCAAGTGAAATGAAAAAGCAATAAATTAAAACCTTTTTACAAGTCATCCTTTTCATATTTTATTTCTTATTCAGTAAATCAGCAATCCATGGATTTTCACCTGTAAAATACTGCTGCAGGAAATTGCTCAGTATGAATTATAAAGAGAACAGTTTAGTTAATTAAAAGTTTGACTAAGTAACAAGTTACTTAGATGACTAAATCCCAATTTCAAAATAATTTATCCACTTAGCCTGTCTCATGAAAAATTAATGGAAAAAGACTCATGCAGACTTTAAATCACTTTTGCAGATAAAGTTTGGTTGGTTTTAAATGTGTTTTACCAAAAGTCATTTGATTTTTTACATAAATAATACTGTATCCAAAGGCTTTTTAAGATTATGTCACCGTATTGTGAAAGAAAGCATGTGGCAAGAGACAGCCTAATGACACCTTCTAATTAATACTGGTGTATCCAGAATCTGGTTAAACAGCAGCAGCACAGTCCTTCATTTCTTGAATTATCTATATCATACAAAGTCTGAAAAACAAGTTTTCTCCGTTACAAAGAGTCATTTTTATTAATGCAATGTTTATATAAAGCTTACTTATTAGAAAAATTGAAAAGTGTGAACAACTCTTTGCATCCAGGTTTAAATGTATGGTATGATAAAAAATAAATATTTTTTTTCCACCTCTTTCCCTCTGGCAGAAATTTTACATTGTATATAGTAATCTTTTGTACAGATTTTATGCTTAGTAGTTTTGTAATATATGGACAGTCAATTTTTAGAAGAAAAAAAAATGGTGGGAAATCAAAACTTTTTATAATTATAGACAGCAACTTAAACTGTCCAGTAAACCGGAAAATCAGTGAACAACAATAGTCAAAGTTCATCTCAGAACCAAACTGCTTGTCTGAGAAGTTGTAATACTGGGGGTTTGATCAGTCAATGAATCTATATCTGCTCCACTATAAGAAAGAAATTCTAAAAGTAGTCTAGAAACACAGATAATTATTTGCATTTTAGATATTTATCTAAAACTTGATAAACAAACCTTGGTAAATAGAAAAGTAACTACCTTTGCAATTTTTAAGGAGAGTTAAATATGACTTCTCATGGAAACATCTGTCTAATCTATAATTAATATTTTAGTTATAAATATCTATCCTGTATAATAGAAAAGTGACCCACAAAAAAGACATCTCCTCCCGAAAGCTTGTTTCTTTTTTGTCTATATTAGATGATCAAATAAGACATATTACCTCTCCTTACAAATCTTGCCTCATTTATTTTTTAAAGCTCTAGCCTGCCTTCTATTTAGAGCTTCCGCATGCCTCAGGAGACTTCATCAAATACTCACTTGAGTTCTCTACCATATCAGTCAATTGACTGTTTTGGTTAAAGCAACATTTGACACATTTATGCTTATGATAAACCCTTTTTTTCCCCAGACGCTGCTTACTGCTGCCAGCCACGAGAAGGGAAGGAGGATCATAGGCGGTAGCTCTAGGGCAGAGCTTGGGAAGGCAGAGGTCTAGTGAAGCTGGCTTACTTGGCAGAGTAGGTGCAAGCCAGGGTGACTAGGGTGGCAGAGAGCATGACACAAAACCATTACAGTACCACAAAAATGTAAACATGTCCATATGTAGCGAGTTCACTATCACACGTGTTTAGAACCACAATGATACTCTGGAATTAAAATAGTGCCCTCCCTTCTTTATGTGGACTGTTTGTTGCTGTTGTTGCAGTCTACATTAGCTTCACTCCGGACAGATTTTTTGTTGTTGTTGTTGTTGTTTTTGTTTGTTTGTTTATTTTTTTGTTTGGTATATTCTGTTAACTCTAGGACTTCCACTTGCATCTTGTAAGGAGTCAGTCCCAGTGTGACAGAAATGTCACAGGATTCTATGAGCCCTCCACCAGCCCTCCCTCCTGTAGCTGCCTCAGTCTTAGGCTCATCGGCATTTAATAAGTTTTTCACTGGTATCCCTATCTGTTTGTATCCTAAGTGAGAATACGTACCTTCCAGTTCATTTTTATGCAGTATACAACACTCCCAAATTTTTGTAAAAAGAAACATATTAGCTTACTTCCTTTGATTTAACTGAAAACTGCAAAACCGTGCTTGGAGCCAGCATTTTCCTTCTGGAAGACAGCCACTGCTTAGAATGAAATGCTGTGGAAGCCTTCTCCAGTTGTTCTCCACACTTCCTGAAAGCTTCACTGTTCTGTTTCTCCCTCAAAGTATTTCTTCGTTTGTTATTCTTCTGGCACTGTGTGATGTTTCAGGTGGATTGCAGAATTATTCTCATGTAAAAAATACCCCAAACAGGAAGGCTCACTATTTCAGACTTACTATGTAGCAGGAACAGGGACAAAGAGAGTAAATACTACTTGAAAACTGTAAGTGCTTATATTTGTGTATGTATATTTGTAAAATAGACATGAAGCCAAGGAAATTGTCATCTGATTGAAACAAATTGATTTTCTAAAATTAACTTTTACAGAATTTTCGTTATGACCTTACTGACTAAGTGTAGGGATTTTCTGAAACATTAATAGGAAGGGTACTTGAAATTTGAATTACATTATTGCAAAGACACAAGGCACAAAGAGAAGCCAAAAAAATAGGATAGAAAGATGAAAAAGACATTAAATTCAGTCAGAGGAAATAGCAAAACACTATGCACATTCTATAAAAATATGAAATGTATGTGTTTAATTCCTCCAGCAGGAGGAAGACTTTTTTTTGTGACATTCAGTGAAATCTAGCATTTTGTTATGCAAAAAAACTTGCCTAAACTGTTGAGTTGTTCCATATCTGGGCAATGGTCCCATAAAAAAGAAATTATCTTTATGGTGTATCTGTTTAACTAATTTGCAGCAACCTGGGTTCTACCAGGATTCATAAAGGAGAGCTGTAAAATGAGGAAAAATGCAGCACAAGTTATTCCACAAAAACAGAATTTACGGTAGTACGCATGACCCAGGGGCTGTGGTGCGAACGTGCTGCTTACAAAACGGAGCCAACCTCAGAAAGGTTTGCATGCACCCCAAGTTGAAATACAAAGGAGCAAATATCCATAAAATTGCCATGGAAATTTTAGGGTTTGTTTCTAATTTTTTTTTCTTAAAAATGTAAAACGAGTATAAAGAAAACACTTTAGCAAAGGAAATCTTTCAAAGCAGGAAACACTTCTCATTTTGCAGGTCAACCTTAAAAACATGAAGAGTTCAATCATGCTCAAACAGAATGGGACATACAATCACAGTAGATTTGCATTAACATTAAACAATACAGGCTAAAATAAAAGCCCCTCATAATCTCTCTCGAAACAGTAACTCCACCCTTTATGATGTCCTCTATGCCAAGGCTGCAAATAAAATGACTCATATTCCATCCCTCGATTGTCTCCTGATCATTTCAAAGCGTGTTAATCTCATTGTTTGTGAGAAAACAAACATCTACAATGGCTGGGTCTTTGCTTAAAACTCATTTGATTTTCTTTGACCTAAGCTTAAGTTAATGAAGGTCTGTAAGGAATCATCAAAACAAGTTTCCGTGAATAGTGGCATAAGTTGAAATGAACTCTCTTTGTTTCAGGAATGTCCTAGATATAATAAAAGAATTTGAGCTACAATTGTATTACACAAGAGCATACATAATATCTCAGCCATATCTAACCAGTTAATCCTTATTTTTAACAGATGAAAGGCACTGGCATAAAAGCTGAATTTTTGCCACTGTTTTGTCTTTTAATACATTCTGGAACTAGAGGAGAGCACAGTAGAAAGTCCCTATCACCTCTCAGTGCCTATAGATTACCATGGAGAAGAATAACATTCTGTATTCTACGTTAGTTTTTCACTGTATTCACTGATACAAATAGAACTAAAACATACTGATTAAAATACGTGATTACAAACAAGGCATACTCTCCTTTGCCAAATTATGCTCCAAACATAAAAGTTATAAAAATACAGTCAGAAATAATTGAATATCCAAATGTACTAGTAAAGTGACATGATTAATTAATATTGCTTGTACAAAGTTATTTATTTAAAAGGTATTTATTTAAAATATTTAACCAGGAAATTACCATCAAGATTAAAGGAATTACACTTAGCCTACAGCAACAACATGCTAACATTTCCAGTATCTAAAGGCTAATAATTTACATTAAGGATAAAACGAAGCACAGTGGATATTAGCGAGCAAGGAGAGACATGGATGTCACTGAAAAGGAAGTGTTTATTATGGATATTGGGAGGAGAACTTCCTCACATGTGAAGAAAATAAGGCAAAGAGTATAATTCATCTGGGGGAGCAAAGGCACTATTGGGAAATGTCTCCAAAGCAATAGTTAAACAGATGAAGACACAATGCAAAGCCTTCTGGCAAGTGCCAAAGGGCACCGATGAGGAAGGTGACACAGAATGCAGTATTTTAACTGGGCACCTTGAACTTAATTAAACAATTAAAACTTCTATCTTGAAAAAGGGAATTTCATCAATGAAGCCTTTTTTCTCGTGGCATGTTTGTGCCCCCTCTGACACCCCGCTGTTTCATCTCAGCATGCAAAGGAACGGCCAGTCATTGCAAAGCCGATGGGAAGGTTGGCAAGAGCTGGCAAGCCCTGCTAAAAGGTACCTGACGTTCAGCCTGGCGTTTGCCTCGGTGCTCAGAGGATTAAAGGCGTGAGTTTCTGGCTCCTTTTCTGCGGTCTGGACAAAGACTTCATATTCATGCTGCTTAAAATGTAAGTACATCATGGTAGTTATGTTCCTGAATAACATCACTTCTTGTAATAGTTTGCTTACTTATCAGTTTTGAGTAATGAGAAAAAAATTATTATCAGTATTCTTATATCAAGAGAAAAAAAAAATCAATATCCTTTTGTTAATGCCCCAAATTTTCTTCTTTTCAGACAAAACTTGCTAGCAATTGTCTGTACCTGGCCTCACAGACGTAGCCTGTATTACCCAGGAATTCTCTTCTAAGCTTTTTCATATATTGTTCAAGAACACTGTCACGGTTTGCTCTGTAAATGACATTCTTCCCTTTCAAGTCACTGTGAGGCCGTTACGAATGGGTATGCACCGTACATACCGTGCTATTAGACAAAACATGTTTGCAATAAAAACAAGGATAGGGTCTCATCAATATCCCAATATTCACCTCAGGTTTTTAGCTAATATCCTGTTAAACAATAACATTCTGCAATTTCAACTATGTAGAATAGACTATGTCCTCTGGAAGTATAAATGAGTGTACTGACATTGAATGCTGTTTTACATCACCTGGAATATCATTCAGTGACAATTCCTTCACATTAACATGAAACCAGTTTCTAGGGGATACACATGCAGAGAAATAAATATATAAATGTAAACATATCTCCTTTTTTTTTTTTTTTGTTTTAGAAATTTACAAAATATCAGCTTTGGCTCAGGAAGTGCCTGAATAATTGATTACTGGATGCTTGGAGAGTATTTGCAGGGATGCCAGTGGCTGCGGTCCTGTACGTTGCTCCCCACGTGTTCTCTGGTGTCCACGGCAGTCTGCGGGCAGAGGGGGAAGTGCTTATGCAGCCAGACGTTTCTGTTCAAGTGTTAACAAACCCACTAATGAGCAGGAGGATGAAAGTGATAAGGACAGGGAAGTAATGCTGCAAATCCCTTTGAAAGTGATAACTGGAATTACTGTGCAGGAACTAAGATGATCATACTTTATACAAGAATATAAAACTGTAAAACCATAATAAATTTTTAAGTCTTTGATAAGAAATAGCTCAGATTCAATTGAATTTCATACAATTCACATTTTGAAATTATATTTTTTCAGACCGGAAATTTTAGACAATGAGGAAAGAGTGAAACTCGTACAGAGTGGAAAAGAAAAAGGAATACATTTAATATGGGTTACCAAAAGCAGAATGTGATTTGTAGATAACTAGTAATGAAGGATTCTGAAGTTCTGTGAACAAGATATTACTGTAAAAGATCCATCAATAAATTTGGACACATATAAATAAAGCCTGAAACTGTTTGTGTTCATTTGGCTACAGTGTCTTAGAACTGCAAGTGTATTGAAAACATGGCAAATTCAGAGCTCTCACTGAAGTCAGCAGGAGGTTTACAGTACCTTAGAAACAAAGGACCAGCCTCCCTCTTCTCCAAAACTTTTTGCAAAACATACAAAATACAATTCCACTAGAGTATTCTCTATAAATACTTTCATTTTCATACAAGCCAATAAATGTTCCAAATATGTTATAGTGCCAGTCTCCAACAGTTGCATTTGAATTTAACTGGCATACAAGTTTACAGTTTTCTGAATACCGTTTACAATCACAGTTTACAAAACAGTTAACTTCTTGAAGTTAATTCAATTGCAAATTCAAGTACACTATGTTCAGTAACTTTTCCACTGCATGTCACACACTTTGTATATAGTAAAAGTAATATTCACAATATACTTTTCTACTTTTTTAATTGTTAGCATATACAGAACAATCCACTTTCTCACAAATTGCCCATGTAGAATTCACAGATTAAGGAAGATGGAAACCTGGACTCTTCCTCTATTGTTTTTCTTTAACAATAATTTCAAAATAAGATAATAAATTTTACTTATCTCTCTATTGAGAAGATCTCTTCTTCATTAAAGTTAGACTATGTAACTGCTATTTGGCACCGTTTCTCGTAACCTAAATAATGACCCCACTCATTTCACCACTACCACCCTAGGGCATGATGAAAACACAACACTCTTTTCTAACACAGCAGACAAATCCCAGTTTAAGCACAGATATAAATTATTCAGTAGCAGCTGTATAGCATACCATTTTCTGAGAGTGGTTCTAAATGATATAAATCACTTATTTTATTCTGCCAATTCTGTTTCCCCTGCCTGTGTTAATGTAATCTTAACACAATACTGTATTTGGATAGCTTAGATATTCCATATGTCAGCTCCTACAACAGGTAACACTAATTATGAAAAGAATGGCTTTGGCATCTGTATTTAACACATCTCTAAGCATAAAACTTAATTATCCTATGTGGGCATACTTGGCATTTCTTAATAAAAACAATACAATTTATATACATCATTCTGGCCATGTTTCAGTCTAGCTTTAAGAAAATTTTACCTATTTCAATCTTGTAAATTCTGCTTTATCTCACAATGTCACCCAGAAGAATTGAGCATAGTAAGAAATGGAGTAGGGAGCTCATAAGAACAAATTGAATTTCTAATTTAAAACAGGAATCAAAACCATTATTCAGTGTTGTATTATTTTATTCTTTTGGAGAAGGGCAAAACCTTTCAGCTTCTAAGTTATATATAGTTTTCTACTTCCCCTCCCTACTGACAAATAGATTAGTTGAGGCAATTTCTCTCCATTAAAGGTTTTGCACATGACAGTATAATGTAGCCACTGTTCAAACCACCCTTTAGGGGAGCACTTTTTAATTCAAGGTAACAGAAGGATTTGCATTTGTCACTTCGGGTGAACATGGCTCTTCTTCCATTCCTATGTCCCATGTAACTCTCTCTGATTTTAGCTCAGTCAAGAAAACAAAACATTGTTGCAGATTTTTTCTGTTAGTAAACTAAACCACAAATTTGTACAAAATTTTTACCAGAGCTTTGTGGGTAGAAACATAAACTAAACACAAATTTATTTTAAGGTCTGATTAAGGAAGCATCAAATTATATCAGCTGTAATGACAGACTAGAGGGCACAAAACGTGTACAAAGCATGGAACAGACGTGGACAGGAGACCAACCGATACAATGATAAGTTAGTTGTTTTTTCTTAAGAGCTGCCCAACTGTAAAAGCCAGACCCATAATATATTATATAACACACAGCGAGCTTGAAAAGCATTACCCTTATAATGATATTTTTTTAAAAAAATCTTAAAATAAAAACATAAGGAAGACAGAATAAATGTCATTAATATAGCGAGATATCCTGAAAATACATATATTCTTCACATAAGTATTAACACCAGAACTGACAGTCTCCCTCATGGCATGTTGGATGACCTAACTGTGCCAACCCCAGGCAACTGACCCAGTTGTTTGCCTTGGAAAAAAAATTCTTATTAAGACTTGACTATGAAAGCATGACTTAGTCTCTACAAATTAGCTGCCAAAACCTTATTTCTTTGAATTTGTTTTCTCTCAATTCTGACTTAAAGTACTTATTTCCTTTCTGTTTGCTATCAGGCACAGAAAGCCAAATTTTAGCTAGCAGCAGCTGGAGAGAGGTAGTTGACCTGATACTCGTTGCTGGGAGCAAATAGCAGATTGACCATGCTGAAAAATGTGGATTTCTTTAACAGGCACTTTTCAAGGTTTCTTTAAAAACAAACAAACAAAAATAAAACATATGATACTCTCACTAAAACCATATGCCACAAAGTAGAAACAAAATAATGATTTTATTGGTAATGAATTCTGTTATTAGCAGTTAGATATATGGAAATGAACATTTTTCTACAGAAATCATGTGTAAATAGAGACTTCAAAAAGGAGTATCATCCTAGGCCAATGAAATACATACAATGATTGCACAGTACATCTACATATAGAAAATTGTACCTGCTACACGATAGCTTGTTTAGCAATCAGGCTCCTAATCTAGAATTTGAGATACTTTGGATACTCCACAGATTTCCTTCCCTTGCTCAACAGCTAACTTAGGTTCAGATGCTGAACATACATGGGTAACTTATTCTCAATTATTTCAATACAAATCTGGCATTAACAATCTAGATCTTCATCTATTTATGACTTTTTATGAAGTAGGGATAATATCTTTTTCCTGCTTTGTATGTATGACATAATTATACAGAATAACAAGAATGAATTAATGCATTTGTGACAGTAAATAAATAACCCCATCCTTGGAAACAGAGGTCATAGAAGAACCAAGGATCAGCAATTTCTCACTATAGACCACAGTACAGCTATGTGGAATACGATTTCTTAATTGCAATTCAGAAGGTGTAGCTTGTCTCAGAAGAACTGACTAAAGGTTTTTCAGTTTCTCCATAAAAGGAGATATCCAAAGATGAGATCAGAGATTCTCTCAAGTTTCTTTCAAAAGGGAGTCCAAGTTAAGGAAATGAACAATGCTTTTGTGTATCAATCTGAAATACTAACTCCAAATACTGTTCACAAAGCTGGTTCCTATTTCCTTCTCTGCCAGAAGAACCTTATTCCACTTGACAAAGGGGTATATATTCAATACTGATGTCAAGGTTGAATTCTACCTTTGCATTAAATTAGTTTTTTGAGATTTTTGTTAAAATAAATTACTGGATAAATTCACCACATAGTACAATAAGCAGGATTATGTCTATTGTCTCTCATACAAAACTGATTACAGTGTTGATTTGTAAGAAATAATAAAGAAAACAAGTTTTGCACACTCTAAAATTACTTGTGTGGGAGTGCAATTATTATACGTGATATCACACATATCCCACACTGCAGTGTTGTTTTCCAGTGCTATTGTGAGGCTAGTAAGAACAGGTATAAAGGGAACTGTAGAATTTTAAAAATTGCAAATATATTACAGTAATTTCATCTATATGCCAGAAAGAAAACAAAACGTTTAAAACATTTGAAGCTTTTCTGATATGTACAAGAAACTGGGATGTGAACAAGAGTATATCTTAGAAAAAAGTTGCATACTCAATTATTGCAGATACTTTTTGTAATTTAATTTAGAGGTCAAATGTAAGATATGAAATGTACATCAGTTTATTGGATGAGCACTTTCTATACCATAACTCTTTTTTCCTTTCATAACTATATCAATAGTTGGGAAAATACATTTCTGAAAAAAATAAAATACTACTGATAACAGATTTTTAAGCAAATGCGGTGGGTTGACCCTGGCTGAGGGTCAGGTGCCCACCAGAGCCGCTCTATCACTCCCCTCCTTCATTAGACAGGGGAGAAAAGGTACAACGAAAAGCTTGTGGGTCGAGATAAGGACAGGGAGAGATCACTCACTAATTATCATCATGGGCAAAACAGACTGAACTTAGAGAGGGAATTCATCTTATTTATTACTAAGCAAAACAGAGTAGAGGAATGAGAAATAAAACCAAATCTTAAAACACCTCCCCCCACCCCTCCCATCTTCCCAGGCTCAACTTCACTCCTGGCTTCAACCTCCACCCCCCTCAGCGGCACAGGGGGACGGGGAGTGGGGGTTATGGTCAGTTCATCACGCTGTGTTTCTGCCGCTTCTTCATCCTCAGGGGGAGGACTCCTCTCATCGTTCCCCTGCTCCAGCGTGGGGTCCCTCTCACGGGAGACAGTCCTTCATGAACTTCTCCAACGTGAGTCTCTCCCACGGGCTACAGTCCTTCACGAACTGCTCCAGCGTGGGTCTCTCCCATGGGGTGCAGACCTTCAGGAGCAAACTGCTCCAGTGTGGGGTCCCCCATGGGGTCACAAGTCCTGTCAGCAAACCTGCTCCAGCGTGGGCTCCTCTCTCCACTGATCCACAGGTCCTGCCAGGAGCCTGCTCCAGCGTGGGCTTCCCACAGGGCCACAGCCTCCTTCAGGTGTCTCCACCTGCTCCGGCGTGGGGTCCTCCACGGGCTGCAGGTGGAATCTCTACACCCTCTCATCCTCCCTCCATGGGCTGCAGGGGGACAGCCTGCTTCACCATGGTCTTCACCACGGGCTGCAGGGGGATCTCTGCTCCAGTGCCGGGAGCACCTCCTACCCCTCCTTCTGCACTGACCCTGATGTCTGAAGAGTTTCTAACATCTTCTCACTCTTCTCTCCGGCTGTAAAAGCTCTCTCTAACTGTTTTTTTTTTATTTTTAAATATGTTATCACAGAGGCGGTGATTGGCTTGGCCTTGGCCAGCAGCATGTCTGTCTTGGAGCCGGCTGGCATTGGCTCTATCAGACACAAGGGAAGCTTCTAGCAGCTTCTCACAGAAGCTACCCCTGTAGCCCCCCTGCTACCAAAACCTTGCCACGCAAACCCAACACAGCAAAATGAATGTTTCTTTTATAAAATGTCAAAAGACAAAATTAAATTCTGATATCATAGCTGAGTGACACTCATTTCTCATAAAACATAGCACCTACAATGAGCATTTAACAAATAATGTATTAAAAAAATCAGAAGCCAACAGCAAATTGTTCAATCTTATTTGGAGTTAGATTCCTAAGTTTCAATTAATTTTAAAATCATACAAAACTTTATTATGTGAGTAAAGCACAAGCAGCTTGTAAGGCAGGTTCTGGAACAAACATATCATAATATCTTTTTCCAAAATAATGCATATTAAACTTGGCCTAGAAGCAAGAATAATGAAAATTCCAGCTGAAAAATGCTAGATAATTTAAAGATTTACTTGCTAGTTAATTAGATTTTGGAACAAACAGTTTCATTTCACTACTATCTTTCATGGATTTTGCTGATACAGAAGTTTAAAGAATGTTAGAAACTAAGAGACATTAGAGAAGAGATATTGAGAGAGTCTACCAGAAATTCATAGGATGGCAGAATGTAAGTGCTGTTTATGCCAGTCATTTCCTTAGGATAAAATTTCATAACATTCTATCTTAAAAGTCCGGTTATGTGCTTGCCTTCATTTTAAAAGTGTTTTTGATAACTACATACCATCACACTTATCTCAGCCTTCATTTTACTAGAGCTGGTAAATCAAGTTGTTCTAAGTTTTTCTCATATATTACATCCCATCTTCTAATCGTACTAGTAGCTCTTCTTTGCACCTATTCTCGCTTGAAATAGTTTCTTTAAAAAGCTCACGGTCAGAATGGTGACTAGAAGTTCAGCTGAGTTCATCTCAACGTATATATGAATAAAGAATTGATAGTGTCAGTACTATCATAATATCCAGATGCATCATAATATTTAATGCCGACTTGGAAAATATTAACTCTATTTTACAACGAAGGCAGAGCAAGGTCAAATGGCAGTACTGAAATTATTCAGTACATTACATCACAAATTTTCAGTGCAATACCTACTCTTTGGAGTGGAGACCTGAACACTGGCTGAAATGTGTACCTTCCCTTTACAGGGCACAAACAACACTTCAGAGTAGGATTTAAAAATATACACAGTATGGTACTGTCTAGACCTACCCATTGGATCAGCCCTGAGAACAGGATGAGTCTCAGATCTTGCCTCTGGGGATCGGTGATGACTGCAGAATTCTACTCAGAAGCCTCTTTAGAGACAGAATATAGCTTTGGAGAAATGACATAGTAGAACACAGATTCAAGAAAAGACAAGGGGAAATGGTGGTAGTAACAGTGTAGTTATGGGGGTTAGAGACAGTTTTAAACACTCAAAGGCCTAATTTTGAGCTCTACCTTACTGAAAAAGGTCCAAACCTTTACTTCCCACCTCCCAAGAGAGGCCACTCTCTTCCTCTCACTGACATAGGGCAAATGTAAGATGTATTAAAACAAAAAAATAACAGCAGGGGAATTTAAACTCTGTACCCTACGAACCCTGTATTTAATTCTTTGCTACCATGACTTGGATCTCTGACATCCTAAGGTACAGTCTAAACACTGTATTCTCATGCTCTTCTGTTGGGAATTTCAACTACAAACTATGTGGAACTCACTGGGAGTCTTGTGCCAGTAAGACTGGGTTAGATTCTTATCTATAAATTGGACAGCATCAGAAATAAGTAAGAAATTTAGGGGATTTTCAACTGCTTTGAGTCAATGTAGTTCACTTCAGTCAATGAAAATTTACATGTTTAACACCAACAGAGGAAGTAGCCTTTTTTAATTAATATAAATGTAAAGTGAAAGTTACAGGCACCTTGGTCTTCTGAAATAAGACTTTCATCGTCAAGAAGAAGAGCAAGACAGGAGAGTTCCAGTAAGCTATTAATGATTACATCTTTCATAAAAAGGCACTTCTAGCAGGAAACAATTCATTGTCCTTTACACAAAAAGAGTGGCATGTGTAGCCACTGAAAGTACTCCAAGCTAGATCTTCAATGTTAAGAGACACCCACGTTCTCATGGGATAACTGTGATCTTTCAGTATAGAACATTCATTCAGCCTTGGTCCTGAACCTCTTTCAGTTTAATTTATCCCGTTGTGAAAATAAAATTGTTATATCAATAGCAATAAGATGCAAGTCTTGTTAATGAGGACAGCCAAAAAGACATCAAGCCATCAATACTCAAACCAGCAAAATATTTTAGGAACAACAGAGAAAAAAAAAACCTAAAACCAAAAAACAACCCAACCAGAAGCCTAAGTTTATCCCAGAAATGACTGAAAATCTCAAGGCAATAGACAGCAGTATAATGCACTAGATGGTTGAGGTTATTGCTTTTGAGCTGATAGCTTTAAGATAACATTTTACTTTTTCCAAGTTTCCAACACACTGCAGTGGGTATATTTTCCCCATTTGTCTCATTAACTTTTCAAGGTCTTCCTTGATTTTTATGCAGGTAAAATGAAGTCCTTGTGTGGAGTTCAGGTAGGAGCTGATAAAGGAGTGTCAATGAAAAAAATGGTGGCCTTTAAAGGTACTGTCCTTTAGACAACGGTATGCACGGAGAATTGCACGAGATATTAAAGACCTGTTTTCAGCAAGCTGTCCTACAGACTGCAGCTAGTACTTGCAGGTTTCACAGACCTTTTTTTTTTTTTTTTGCAATACATGGATCTGACCGCACAACATAAAAGGCTAAAATCTGTGCTACCTTATTTTAAGCAAATTCAACAAAGTGAAATATTACCATTAAACACAAACAGATAAATCTATGAGTCAATTACCAAAGAAACACTTCCCATTAAATTTAATTTATAAAGATTTCAGGGAAACAAATAAGATCATTTCCAAGTGGTAAGCTTCACTATTGTTATATTCTTTTGCTAATTGCTTTTGCTTTGTTTTAAATTGTTTTGACTTTTCAATTTCAATTAGTATCCTCAGCAAGGTGTGAACTCAGACAGCCTTGTTATTCTGTTTCTCTGCTTCAACAAGAACATTTCTACATTTTTATTTTGAGAATGCTACTCAGATAAATTACTAGATTATTTAACTGAAAGGCTGCTGACGAAAGTGACTATGAAGTGGTGTAAACCCATTGAAATTGAAGAAGTTAGGCCTATTTATACCAACTGAGAATCTGTATTCCTGTAAAGCAAAGCAAAATTTTCCCTCTGGGTTTATCTTTATTGATAACTCAAAGTTATATGTAAAATGTATAATATAAGAGAAACATTCCCTAGGATTTTTTCCTTGAAAATATCTCTGTGCTCCAAATAGTAGTTCCGTCTGCTTAAAAGCTCTTCTCCTTATGCACATTCAGGTTAAAGCCAACAAACCACACTTAGCACGATCAATCTCAGAAAATAAATTTAGCATATGTGTGCATTAATGGTATGGATCAATAGAAGAAGCATATTATAAATCCAAGAAGACAATAGAAATAAAGCTTAAATACTGTTAAAATCCATAATGCCTTTCATTTACAAGCCATTTATCTGAAACAGTGGATGTTATAACCCATGTGTGAAATTCTGTATGGGAAATTTTACAACATTACGTACCCAACTTTGAGAAAGTATAAAAAAAAAATCATAAATTAAATTTAAGCTTCAACTAGAATTTAAACAGGCTTCATAATAATTTCCTGAATTATTATCCAGCACAGGGAGCAAAAGAACCCCATTTCTGAAATCACTAACACCTATTTGTCTCTTCTCCAAATATAGATGCAGCTCAGTCTTTTCTGAAGTGAGAACTGAACAGGCTACAGGACTAGAAGGTGCAGCCAAAATAAAGAAGTATGTCCTAAGCTATAGTGGAATCCTTTTCCGATAGATATTCCTCATAGCAGCCCTTAGAAGTCAAGTAATCAGCATATGTCTTGTGGCATAGCGATGCACAATGCAGTAGATGACCTTTGTTTTAAAGTCTGTATTTGTTAGCTAGGCACGCAAACTATTTTAGGTGTCAAGAAAGAGAGGAGAAATACTAATAAATATTTTGTTCTGTAGGCATTCTTTAGGCTCTTAGTTATGAAATTAATTATCACTGTTTAATCTGAGAAGCTTTACTGCTCCATATTTGTAAGCAAGTTAAATGAATTTGGAGATACAGAAAGGTTACTAGCAACCATTGAATTCTCCTATTTAAAAGCACGGCATCTGCGAGAGCAAATTTTCATCCTTTATATGCAATGAACAGTCTTTAGTGGCAACAGGTAATTCAGACTTTGATTAAAAGACTCAAAACCCTGTGCTGACGAGAGCAATTTTTAGATGTAATAGTGGTGATGGGAGACCACAGCTCATGGTTTTAAGATGTGTTAAACCACAATCTATCACAAGCCTCGCAGCAATCCAGCAGCAGCCATGTTCTACTAGCCTTCCAGTTTTACCACATCAATCCATTCAGCCCCCAAATGAACAAGTATTCCTTCAACCTGACTTTACAAATAAAGTACAGTCTACTGTACTTTAATGATGTCTCAAAAAAACCCATTGTTTGATAAACTAATTTGTATTCTAATGCCTACTGTCAGATGGTGTTGATCTCAGATATTGAGTAGTGAATTCTGAATCAGGCATTTAAGAGTAACACCTCAAGTAAGTAAACAATCCATTCTTTCATATCCAGACATTTTATCATGTAAACAGGAGAATGATACTTTCACCAAAATAATCTTCAATTCACATACAGAACACACAAGAACAAACATGTGCCAATAGATTTTGCTGAAGCCAAGGCAAGAGAGAATGAGTTCGTCCAGTCAAACTGCACTTCTTGATTTATCTAGAAACCTTTGGCCTGGAACTTGAGAAGAAGATGGAACAATTTTCCTTCTGATAACATTCTTCCTGTGACCTATGTCTTCTGCTAAGTAATTACAGCGCCTTGACAAATATGAGTTAAGCAGTGTTGCCATGCCAACCTATGTCCTTCTCTTTTCAAATATTCTACTGATACCAGAAACATTGAACTTGGAATATACTTCCCACCAGTCAAACTACTGTAGGGTCTCTTTTGACCTCAAAATTATGTTAAATGCTATGGATTTCACTTCATATGATCAAGTACAAATATTAATAATAAATGTATTTCAACTTCTCATGCAATTTTTTCTGAGGCAGTGTAGCATGAAGTAGCAAATTATGTGATCAACATCATTGCTGATATTCAGTAATAAAGCAACGATTCATGTTAACTGATATTCCAAAGGGAAAAAAGGTCATTAATTTTTCTAGTCAAAATGTGTCAATACTAAGTAAGTGGTAAAGCTGGAGTTTGTGTTTAGATGATCTTTATCCAGATGAAAAATGAGAGAAAAAAAGAAAAACATGTGTGAAGCTTACAATAGTTGCTTTGAATTTCTGGATTAAGTCTTGCTAGTATAGCCTCATAGCCCAGTGCATATGGTATTGCCATTCCTTGTGACATCCCACCAGTTCTATGTTAAGCTAACCACTCAGGCCCTGGGACTTGGCAGGCTTTTTCTGGACTTGTCTCAGCCTGCATGGAGATTTGGTTTAGCATGTTTATCTGGGGGGTGGAAGAAAAAAAAAAAAAAAAAAAGAAAAACATTACTTTTACCTACTCAGTTTTTAGCTTTTGCTTAGCTTTATATTATTGTATGGTTTAATGCTTATTGTCATATATATATTCCTGAAACAAATATCTAGTAATAATGAACAGACTGTGCAGACTAAACTGTCTATGACCCTAGAACAAAATACCACAAGCAGGAGAACAGGCATGGGATGACAGCAGTAGCCTTGAAAGTACAATCACAGGATGATTCTAGAGACTTCAGGGCTATAAGCTACTCAATTGACTTAATGGTCAATTAATGATCACCAAAACATGCAACTGGGCAAAACCAGTTTTAGGAATAAGAAAGAGAAAAAAAAGCAAGTGACCAATATATGTAAAACAAACCATATGTAGTGATTTTGGGTGTTACACAGAATTGCATACCCATGCAGAAATAACAAGATACAGAGCATATTAGTAAATATAGTAAAATGACCCCGTGCAGAACCTACAGTAACAAGGAAGAAAGCATCAACATCATAATTCTCCCAGCAAAGGTCACAGGATGCTAACGATTTTCTATACCCTGTGCCCACTCCATTAGTGAAGCTGTTGCCCTTAGGACCTAGAGGTAAGGTGGTAGGTACTAGAATGTTTGTGTGTATTAATTTTACCTGTATATAGTTTGAACAATTAGTATCATCATAACTCAACTAATTATATTTTTAGAGTGTTAAGACTTCAATTTGGCTAATAATAAAATTTTGGCTTTGCACATAAAGTGTGTTTCCTTTTTCCCATTACGAGATTCTGCATGTGAAATTGATGGAGAATTCATGCAACGTATTCCATAACTTGGATGCAACAGATAGATAACACCAGCAAAGGCTATATTTTAAAAACCTCTTGGATAGGCAGAAACTTCAAACACATGTTTTATACAATATGCAGTATAATGCAGGCCTAATCCTCCTTTCTAGTCCTTTCCAGTTGGTTTTTTTTATAAAATATTAACACTGTAGAATTAATTACTGTAGTATCGAAGTAGAATAACGGGCATGAGCTCTTGTTTTGGAAAAACATTACTCTGTGCAGCTGCATTAGCAGTGCTCTAACCAGCATTACCAATAATAAAAAGATACAGGAGAAACCTGAAAAGAGTGTTTCTACAGACTAAAAATAGATCATTCTGGATTAGGTATTCACCTATACATGTAATTAAATCACTCTGATTTTCAGGCAGGCTTTAAGGGAAATGAGATTAACATAATGTGAAAATAATTCATTTATTCACAAGAAGATACAATTATCATACAATCAGCATTTAAGAATCCAAATAAATCAGCATCTTCATATTTATATTTAAACAAAGAAATCCATCTGCCAATGATAGATGATTCAAATTCAATTAATTTATTATAGAACAAAAGATATAATTCTGACGATTTGAAAATCAGGTACAAGAAAAGCAACAGAACTAATAATGACTCTAATGCATGTTTTGATTGCTTTAGATAGAAATTGCATTATATAAGCCAAACAAAACTAAATGACAGGTTGTTCTACACACTGTAGACCCACGGGAAGCCTGCTTTCATATAGATCGTTGTCTTGTGATAACATTTTTTGATCTCTAATAAATTCTAAATAGAGCTTTTCTGCATTATTGTAGCATAGCAGAACAGGAGTTGGGGCACTGCTGGTTCATAGCAGCCCTCTCCCATGTAGATTCCCTGGTCTATACAAACCTCGCTGATACTACAGACTTTCCGTAACCTACATGACTAATGGGATCTTCTCCACCCAACTGCCAATTTTCATTAAACCTGCAGCAATCTAATGTAATTAAGACTGTAGACACTCTTGTGATATACATCTGTGTACTAAAAAGTGAGGGGTGGTTGCAGAAACACACACACACACACACAAATAAAATGATCAATCAAACCTAATTTCCTTAGAATAATGAGGCTAAAATATGTAAACAGTTACAGGTTTGGCTGCATTGGTTACATCTGGTAAAAGTGAATATGAGTGAAAAATATTTGGTAAAATTTTCATTCATTTCAGAGAAAAAAAATGGACTATAGAGACTGTAATGAAATCACTGTGAATGACGATAGTATAATATAACTAAGGCCATTTACAAACAGAATTCAGCATTATGCTCAGGAAAGAAACCTGTTTGGTTCCTAAAGAACTTTGGTAGTAGATGAGTTTCCCAAAATGGAGCCAAAGGAGCTGGATCATATTCACCCTATAACTTGGGAAAAAATTGATTTTCATAAATGTATATAATTATATTAATCACATTTCTTAGCTGTTGGGAAATATAAGTGTGTACTTAGTTGCAATTGAGTCAATTTGCAACCAACAGGCTGGGTACAGCCCACCAGAACAATTTACACGGGCCATCATCTTTTTTCCCCTGACAGTCCTTAAGACAAGGCCATGTCTGTGCCATCATGTGATCGGGACGTACCGAGATTGTTCACATTTAGGCACCGTCTTATCAGACAATGGAGAAACCATCCCCCCTGCCCACAAGGCTTGAGGTGACTCCATAATTGGCAATGCCTTGCTGTGACCAGAAGCTTTGGGATTTGTATTACAGATAGCATTTTCTGTTCAGAACAAACCGACAACTTATGTACACACAAAAACCTACTGTTTAAAACTGCTTTTCAAGAAAATATAAATCTACCTCTCCTCTACAGTGGGGATGCAGTTTTATACTGAAATAATTGTAGCATATACTCATATAAGCATCTACAACAATGCAACCAACTTCAGGATCAGGAAGCACTGAGAAGCACTGGTTGTGTTCTCATTCTGTAGCGTTATTACAAAAAATAATATTTGAAAGGGAAGGAACTGGGGAGGGAGTCTGAAGATTTAATACAACAGTTTCACCATGAAATAAAATGGTATATAAACTGATCCAGTAATCCTCAAACCAGTCTAAAGAAGTAATCACAGCTGAATCTCCAATGGTCTGTTTTTAAAGTGGTAATAATATTCTTTGGGAATGAATACATTAGACAAATATTTCCAGAGGTAACGTCAGAATGTCTAACCATATATTCTCACCAATAAGCTTGTGTCTGTTAATGTAGAAAACATTCCAATATATTCCCATATATTATAGCTGATATGACTGTAGTGAGAAGTATATATTCCTAGGTATCTCCCAGTATTATTCTATTTCAATAAAAGGCTACATCTAGATATGTTCCATAAAACTGGAATTCTCAGAGGAATAAGCACATTAAACTAAGGGAGTTCAGTTTAGGACAAAGATATTTTATATATTTTCTTAAAGGCCCTGGGAGGGTTTGAAAAGCCTAGTTCATGCCTGATGTATTTTCATGATGAGTTTGATTCAAAGTGTTCTTGTTTCCATAAAGTAAAATATCTCCGGTTTCCATAATGTAAAATACCAACTAAATTCAATGAGAGAGTCTGTTATAATTTCTGCTTTGGTAGATAATACCAAAGAAGTGTTCTACAGGATAAAAATCCTTCACAACTTCATCATATGACTGGGGTATGTAAAAGAAAAGGTAAGCTTCAGGCTTCAATAAAAAATTGAATGGCTTTCTGAGGCAAACAAAAAAGAATTTAAAGAAAGATGAAAAATGGTGAATATAGTTTCTTAAAAAAAAAAAAAAATCAAAAGACTGCTGTTTGTGGAGGTAATAAAAAATGTCAATACAAGGCAAAAATATAAAACAAAGCAGTTAGTTACTTCAGTATCACCATGCACTGTCCTGAGAAGTACCTATCAACTGAAACCAACTGAAGCCTTAGGAAATAATGCATCTAAATGTTGGCCATGGCCAACAGTCAAGAGAAGCATTTTTGCATGTATTTTCTTAATGTAGTTTGGAAGTTTTATGCTTAATACATAAATAACCAATAGATTCTTTTGGTTGCCACTGCGTATTTTGTGACAGTTCTGAAAATGTTTGATTTTTAGATTAATATCAAGTAAAATAAAATAAATAGTTTTATAAACCTGGAAACTCTACAAATACAATTTCATATAATCAAATTCTTCAGAACACTTAGAGTATTTTGGAATAAGATGTAAGGGAAGAATCCAGCCAAACTATTAGTTCCTTTCCTCTGTGAAGTCTGGGAACTGATAGCTTCTTCAACTTCCACACTGGTATGGAAGTTATCAATGGGAGAAAGCTCTTATCTTGAGTATATGAGTGCTAAAGCTTTCCAGTCAAAAACAAAGCCTGAAGTTCATACAGGAAACTAACTGGCAGAAAATATTCATTACAATCCAAGGGCATAATTATATTCAGACAAAAACTATTGCTTACAAAGGTAGTTGTCGTTTTTATTCCTTTCCATCTCTGAATTCTTGCAGGTTTTTTTTCAGTTGTGCAATCTTGTTTGAGACCTATTCAATAGAATGAAATGATACAGGGAAGCATGGTGAGGATTTAAGATTTTTAAAGGAGTCTGTGTGCATTTAATGTGCAGAATGACTAAATTATTGTGTACATTGGATTAACATACCTAACAATTATATACCATATTTATTAAATGCACTTACCACCACCTATGAAAATTTCATGTCTACCAGTCAAAACACAAAGTGGTGAAACAATGTGAGTATTATACTATCACAAAACTACCAGCCAGAGGGTTTTAGATGAATAGAACATCAACTTAATCCAATTTAAAATAAATAAATAAAGAAAGAAAGAAAGAAAGAAAGAAAAGGGATAAAAGAGTTAAGTTAGATGAGCCCTCCATGGGCTTTTCTCTGACTGAGCTAGACTTTTTCTTAGCTTTCAGTAGTACCAATCACCAGCATCAACTTAAAACTTTGAGCATGCGTTTGCAAGACAGGGGCCTAAGGAAGCACATCTAGTAGTCAAACAGGACAAGTTATTCCCTTTTCGTTTTTTAAATTGAAATATTAATGGGGGTTTTTTTTGGTATTTTAATTTTTGTATCACTGCATAGCAATGGGAGCTTAAAATATTTGTTGTTACAACAATAAAATAAATATTATAATAATTACTGTAGTTTGTCATAGTGTTCTCTATAATAATTAGCATTTTTTTCTTTAAGAATTTGATATTTCCGATAGCAGCTTTCCTGACATCTATTTATTTCTTTGGTACTGAAGTGTTTTAAATATTATTAAAACACTTATTAATCAATCTGAAATGCTGAACTAATTCCAGTTAGTGCAAGATAGATTAAAAAGGCGTTTTGCAGGCAACTGGGAGACGACGGTGGGCATGCACTTTTTTCAGCCAGCTGAGTCTGACACCAGGGTATTGCATTTGATTCTCCTGAGAGAGACCCAGCTGTGCTTCTCTCTGGCACCTTCTGCCAGATGATCCAAAAGAGTGCCAATTCCAGAGAGACTGAATGCTTGCCTTTTCTTTGACTATGAAGCGTTAAAGTTATACCATGTCTATTCCAGCACAGGGTGTATCTTGTTATTACCACTTATTCATTATTTATTATTAAGAAACAGTTGTACCATAGTTCGAAAAGCAGTTGTTGGTGAGTCAGAAAAGTCCCATAATTTTGCTTGGCTTTCTTTCCATTTCTCTGGTCTAAATTGTAATTAGAAATGTGTACGAAAAGAGGCAGGTAGTTCAACTGGCTTCACCATCGCACTTTGGCTGAACAAAAGAAATAGACTCCATTCTTTCTCCATATCACTATTAAGAACATAGGTTTGTTGTTAATTATGACAATATCCATCTGAATTTGCCGTCTTCATTTGGTGCTAAAAAACAGGTGAGCTTGAGGCCATTCTTTTCAAAAGTTGAACCTATTTGAAACTATTATTGTGCAGCTAAACCAGACGGGCAAAAAATGTTTGGATAAAAGCAAATATGGAAAAAAGTCCTCATTAAATAAGGATTGTCAATGAAAAGAAATTAAGTCAATTCAAATTTTCTATCTGAACCTAAATGAAAAAATGCCTTTTGAGAACCTGTTAGAAAAGAAAACAAGGGACTATATTCATAAAGCTGGTATTGATGGCATGTCTTTTCTTTTGGCTTACTTCTTAGAGCTATTTCCCAGCAGTAAGAGGCTCAGCCTCAGTGCAGACCTCTGCCTGCACAGATCTGAGCTCACATTTACTATTTCTGGAGAAAGTGCCCTAGGTGGAGTATTGAGACCTGCTTTTCTTATTATCTTATACTGAGTTATTCTGCCCTGCATAAATCTGTAAGACTTAGAGGAGAGACTGATAGCTACATGTCCCATTTTCCCAGGTGAGTGTTCCACCTACCAAGTTAGTGACTTATTCCCTTTCTGGGTTGGAGATTATATAAATATTTTATACAAATATACTTGCTGGCTCCAGCTATAAAAATTCAGAAAAATCCATCTGAAATTACTTACAACTTCTTTAACTAGGTAGTGGAATATACACATAAAAATCCACTCTCCACCTGGTTCAGAGTGGGGATTTGGACAAGGATTTTGATAGACAATGACCCTCTAGTCTCCTGAGGGCTGAACTTAGGTCTCTCACATCTGGGGTGAAAATTATTACCGCTGATCTTCCAGACAAAGAGAAAGAGTACCTCTTTTTCTAATAAAGCTGTGTCTCTAAACCAAAAAGTAGCTTTCAGAAAGCTACGTTTCTGAAGAATTTCAGAAATTGTTCAGTGATTTTGGCCTATATAGTTTTGAGACAATGTAAAGATATACTCAAATTTGTAAGGTTCCTCCTCTGTTCTAGGAGGAACTATCTTTTCTATCTTTATACTTCTACATTGACACCACAGAATGTGTGTAAGGAAATAACCCAGCAATATCTATTAAAAAGCAAGACAATTAAAACCAGATGGTTAAGCATCAAGTTTTCAGCAGAGTCCAAATTTCTAAACCATATTCCAGAGGAATAAGAAAACATAAATATCTGCATGTAGAACTTGGAAACACATATTCACGTTAATATTAAAGTAGCACAGTTGGTGTGTGTACATGTATTTATATAAATCTATGATAGTGGGCATATTTCTCCTATTCTAGGTTTATATGTTAATTATATGAATGGACTATTTTGACATAATGTAGTAAAACATTCTCTTACCTGCACTGGCTTTGGGAACCATATGTTTTCATTTACAGTCCAATGCAAATCTCTAAGTTCCATATGCACTATGTTTGTAAATATGAGTTTCTGTTTGGAGAGCAAGTACACACTTGCAAAGTTTAAAGCAACATATCAGAAGCCTAGAATTTCATTATGTAGAACAGAACTGTAGCACTTATAACCACAAAGGTCCTGGCCTTAATATTGACTATTGTCACAGGTAGCTGTGTGAAAGCTATAAAAACCTTCACCATGTATGTGGCTAGCAGTAGGGTGTGCGTCTTAGAGATCTGAATAGCTGCATCTCTAGGTCATCCTATTGGAATTGAGAGTTTTGAGTGAACCAAAAAGATCTTTTGCTAAGAGCATTATTTTTTTCCTATCAATTCCCTTCAGCTCAATATGAAGTTAAGGTATAACATATGCTGTGTGCATCATGTTTGCCTGCATACCCATGCATATTGTCGCTTTGTGTTATTCCAGGAGTCTCTTGAGCACATGGGAAGAAGAGTTTCAGTGGGTTGGAAATTTATGCTTCAGTAAATGCATTGTCAATTTGATGACCATCTGTAACGTACAGAATTTTGTTTTATGCTGTAGCAATGAATAAAGTAGATTTTAGATTTCAGAACAGACTCAGTAATGTTCTGGAAGCCCTATATTTGATGGGGTTTATAAAACCCAACTATTAATTCATCATCGAGACAAGTCTTCCATGAGTTCTCTTACTTTAGGTGAGCAGATCCCAACACAGGTCCTGCACCAGAAATATTAACATTTGTAGACCAACACAAACAGTAAGAGAAAGCAAACCTTCTAGGAGCACCAGAACAAAGCAGTTAATTGTCTTTATATTATGCTCTGGAGAAAATAAAATTTTCAGTGGAGGTCAGTTACTAGACAGAGACACATTCTGTCTGAATTCTTTCCTCCAAATGCAGATAAAATGTGCATATATAGAGGAACAATGTATATGAAACCCAAGCAGCCATAGAGAATTTAAGCTTTAAAAGTAAAACTTTCAAAGAGCAATTAGGGATGAGTGAAAACAGCATTTTTCAGTTGAAAAAAACATTTCCAACTTTATTTATAGATTTTTCTATCCAGCATTCAGGACATACATATCCCTGAATAGCCACCATTCTTGATGGTTTACTGAAAACACTGAAAACTTAGGCGAGCATGACCACCTTACTCATGGACAATTTAAGATCCAAATTGTTTGCCATTGTTTTCTTTATTAACAACAACGGATACTCTCATTGCCTTAGCAAAATAGGATTTACAAGTAAACAAAAAGATGTTCATCTAATCCTTTCCTAAAACAACTCCACAAGTTTTCTTCCTTCCTGTTCACTATAATCTGTGATGAGGACATTGTACAATATTTGTGAATTACATTCATTATTCACCTGTCTGGGAGACACAATCATCCTCATAAGAAATGATTTTTCAAGAGGGAAGCTCATATTATTTTCTTTATCTTTCCTCTAATACAATAAAACATGGGAAACCCAGAAAAAACACAGTATTTTCACAGGTTATGCAAATGCAGCTAAGGAAATGTCTTCTATTAAATCATTTCTGTTATCTTTCTTATTTGCTCTCTTACAGGCAGGATTTGAACACTAGCATTTGAGAGGGATGCTAATGAATTCCCAGAGGATTAAAATAAAACTACAGTAAATAGAGTTACATTTCAGTCACCTAGCTCTTATGCTTACATCTGTATGTAGAAAGATGACCTGCATTAATATAATTTCCCTCTTACTCCACAGGTTACTGTGTTGATTTTAGAGGGTTTGTACTGCTTTTACTGTAATGGCATTGTTAAAATGACACAATACAAAGCTGAAGAGATACTGGAAGCCCTAAGGAAAGAGCTCATGTTGGAATTTAACAACAGTTTGTCTTTTAGCATTTACACCAAGCAGAAACATTTTAGATGATTGTTTAATTTCTCACTTCAACAGCATGCAGGTCATATACATTTATTTATCTATATACACCAAATATATACTATGGCTGGTTATTTGTGCATCAATGCAATTCAAAAAGGTGCAACTGACACAATAATAATCAAAACAGCAGTGTCACATAAAGGGTATGAGTCTGATGCGTGGCTGAGGGAGGCCTTCCCCTTGAGTCACGAGGTTCAGAAAGGACCCTCTTGCTTTCTAAACTCCTTCTCAGAGAGGAGCCTAGGTGCGGCTAGGTCCAGTCTTAGTCCCAGACTTGGTCAACTGTTTATGTCTAAAGGATTATATGTAGCCATATATCAGAGTCAATGTTTGCCTGTCAGAGCTCCCTTAAAGGACTTTCACTGAGACAGTTTTGCAAAGTTGAAATAGATAGAAAGTTCATTAAAGCAACAGATCGAGAGTGTTTAGAATTGCAGTTGATAAATGCACTTACTGCAATAGCGCTAATATATGATTATAATTATAATGCTAGCAAAATACTATCCCAAGTATTCTCACCAAAAAGGTGAGATGGCAATGCTTACCAAGAAGGTGTTCCTATCTTGGGTGGAGAAGAAGGAGCACAGCCCATCGATTGCCTCTTCAGGGTCTTCAATTTCTTCTCCACGCTCCCCCGGGGGTAATTTCCTCAATATCCTTTATACCTCAACCTTAACTGTTCCTTCCCAGAGTGATGTTTAACATGATTTGGGTGGAGGGTCGAGTACTATAGAGTCATAGATGTTTACCATGTACTCCTTTTAGCTCATTATCATATTTAGGAGTGGCAACTTTAATATTCATTTCACAGATAATGAAGCAAAAGGTCTCACTGCAGGAACCGTGGCCTTCAGGATTCTGTGTAGAAACTGTCTATCTGTTTATTCCACATTCCCTAGGCAAAACAGGGTCATCTTGGACTCCCTCCTTCAACTGCTTGTCATACCAACCTTGCAGATCTCCATCCACAATGTTTGTGTAAGAGATAAGCAGACACTGGTGTTTTTAACTTCTTATGTGCAATTGTCACAAGCAGGGGGTCATGGGAGGGAGGGGAGTCCCTTTCATAAGGCTTCTTCACTATTGGGATATTTAAATCTGGTTGTTCAAGTTCAATGCTTCTGTTTGTTGATCTGGAAGAAAGGATATTACTTACCTCATATGGGTATTCTGACAGCTAAATATGTTTTGAACAAACCATTCTAAACCGTTTAAAGTTACTTAATAGAATAAAACATTCTACTGTAAAAATTAAACTTTTAAAGTATATATTACTCTTCAAAATCTGTTTCTATTCCTTGAGAGGATTTTGGGGGTTTTAGATTTCATAGCATTGCTTATGTTAGAAAAAGACACTGCTGTAGTCAGAGTGCTTCTCTTAATCTTCCTGTCATAACCATAGGCACAGAAAATAAACCATTCAAAGAATTGAAGGGGAAATGGAACGCGCTCAGATGGCAGCATTTATGTTGTAACCTGTTTAGCAATCTGGATTGGTGGCATGTTCCTCAAATTTACAACATTCATATATTTCTAAATGATACACTTGCTTTTAGCTGTCTTGAAGAATGCTACTTTGAAATGTGGAAATTTTAACTTACTTGCTACACCAGGACAATCTTGTAAACCTTATCGCTTTACAGATAGGATCTTGTGAAAATTTGCCATATCTTCTGCTATATGTACAGCATTTAAAAACTTTTTTTTCCAGACAGACTAATTTTAATGAAGCAGGCTTAAGACTTTCTTAATTAGGTTGTGCTCATTGTTTTTTTTAACTTGAAATTGTTTGGGCTCAGTACCCTTTACTTCAGTCAGGAAGTTGGGCTGCCTGACCGTCATTCATTACCAGAAAATACTTTCTCTACAAGTAAGTCTTTTGTAAGCTCCTAAAGTGGACATATTTTTATACATAGATATAAATACATGTAGTTCTCCAGGAGAACTACATTCTAACATTGGCTACTGCAAGAGAGATCTGGAAATTCCTATTAAAGTACACTCTCTGGATTGAAAAACTTCAACATTATTCAGCTTACTCAGACTGGCATTAGGCTCAAGTATAGCTAAATATCCAAGTAAATCTGATTTTTGCTGATATTAGTAGATAGCAGAGGGCTTTGCAATGACCTGGAAGTGCAGGATCTTGGGACTTATCTAAGCTTTCCTTGGCCTGAGCTGGTTTTATCTTGTTTTAACAACTGTCAGTCTAGTGGTCAAGTGGCTATTGCGTAACCTGCTCTAGCTTAAGCACTGTAATGTCACATAAGATAAAGGCCTGACAAATATTGAATGCCACACATTCAAAGTGTAAAATTTTGATTTTCATGCAAACTTAAGTTATGTAAGTGTTCACCCTTCCCACAGAACTTTTTTATTCACTTAAAGGACAATTATTCACTGTTTTTGCTAGGTACCAGATCCAATGTGTGGCCTTGACACTCTTTAATTCACACAATGTAAAATCTATATGCTCTATACCAGATCTAAAATAATTAACATCTCATGGTCATGCTTTATAAGCATCCATACATTTTTTAATATTTTTTTTTCATAGAACAAAGGGTGGTTAGCAATATTTTTTTATCAGGGTGTAGCAACCAGATCATACAAAGTCTATTTCTCTTTATTCAAGTGCAAAACTCCATTGAAACAAAAAGGCTGTGACTTGTAGAAAGTATGGATCTGGCTCAGCAGTTGTTGAAATTAAGTAAACACTTGACTTTAAAGCAATCCTCATTTTTGTCAGTGTAATTATGCATCACATAACTAGGCCAGGTGTGCAATATTAACAAGTATGTGAGCATTTGCATAAGAAAATTCAACTGTGGCATAAAATCTAAACAGATTTTTAAATGCTAATGAGAAGTCTGTATTCCCTGGATTTTATTGCAAGGCTAGCTTAGTGTTATTGAACTATATTTCTGAAGGGAAAATTTCCTAAGCAGTGGAAATGGTGTTTTCTCTCATTTATCCCTTATAGTTGCTGCTGACTTTAGTAGAGTCTTCCATTCCTTAATGACTTTCAAATTTGTCTCACAAGAAATTACCACCAGTATGCCAAAAGACAGACAAAACTGATCTCCAGGTTAATAGGACCAACATTCTCATAATATGCCAGTCTGTGTACATTCCAGAAAAACTGGTGAACTATTATGAGTGACAGCAGAAATCTTAATTGAGTGTTATACTAATAACAACCATTAAAGTTGCCATTTAACTAATCAAATAATTAACAATGGCATGTCAACTACATCTGTATAACATTTATATTGTTGAACACGCATAATAGTTGTTGTAAACTGTTGAGAAAAAGGAAGCAACCAGATTTTAGTGTGCCTTAACTGCAAGATCAGTCTACAATAATTTAAAAAAAAAATGTTTTTTAACACAATTTTAAATAGTGAGTGTCAATCCAATTAACTGTGTTAAGAATTAAAATGAGAAGTCTCCACACAACTGAAAAAAAATTATTATCAAATTAAGCAATTTCTCCTTTCCAAATATTGTTTATATAATGCAAGAGAAACTACTGAAAGGGAAGACTATAAAAGGTTATGCATCTTTCTAAATTTACAATAAATGTTAGAGTTAAGCTTGTAGTATTGTACAACACCAAGAACTTCCAACAGTACATTTTAAATATGGTATATGATATATGCTGCCATTCTATCACAATTTTGACACTTAGAAGAATATGTTCTGAGTTTCATTCCTGAAAAGGTAAGACTGTTGTAAGAGCAGAGACTAAAATCAAGGGTTATCAACGGCACATTCTTATAGTAAGAATTAGCATATCTTACTAGCATTGACAGCACTGCTGAGACTTCTAAATTATTTAGCATCTACAATCAAAATGCCAAGTTTCAGTGGAAATTTCTGTGCTTTTGTAAGTAAATTCCTATCGTACCCAATCAAGTTTGTTAAGTTTGATGTGCAATTGGCAAAGATTTTTTTAAAAGGTATCTCTCCAGCTTGCTTGGTAACACTGTCCTCTTGTTTTCTTAAGAAAAAATTAGTAACTTGCATTTGAAATGCATGTCATAAATTCTTTAGTCTTCAGATTTACTACCTATCTTATAACCATATTCTATCTTTAGAGTCTTTGGCTTTCATGAAACTAGGAGAAACTACAAGCAGATCTGTAAGGACTATCCATTTATTAATTTTAATAAAAGTTATCCTGATCCACAAGGCTCAGAAGTTTAATTAAAGTCAATGGAAAAAATGCAGTAAGAAATCCTAGTAAAATTTAATATTAAATCAGCCTAAAGCAATTCAAGAGAAACCAGAGGGGACTGATAAAATACCTGATTGATAGTGAAGGGTACGATATTTCAAGGAGAGAGGATGTCTTACAATATTGTCCAAGCTCAAACGAAGGCAGAGTACATAGGTGCTAGATAACTCATTTACATGCAGAAGTGCTGACAGTATAACTGGAATGGCCAAAATACTTGAGAAGACAAATCCTGGCATAAATGATTTAAAGTCTAGAGATGCAGTTCACATTATTCCCTGCTCTGATTTTTTTTTTTTTCTCCGTACATACCCACACTGGCTTTAAACTATGTAAAGTACCTAGCTCAGGAATGAGTGCCAGTGTAGGTGTAGCAATATGAAATTCTTGCAGATCACAGTACTCACCCATGAGTTTGAATACACAGCTGGGGGACTAAGTTGCACTAAACTTTTTATGCTTTCACAACACCGACAACAGTGGCTAAATAACTAGCCCATGCACTCTCATTCTTCATCCTCCAAGCCTTTCTGTCTATGTTTTTCACTGAGCACTTACAAAAAGACATTCTCATGATCTTGATTGGCTTGTCAAGATTTCAAGTTCCTACTTCTCAGTTTTGATGACTAGATCTTTGCTATCATATTAAGAACAGTGCAAGAAGTGACTGATAGACTGAAAATCTTTCATTTTTTGAGGCACTAAAAAAAAAAAGTTTTTCCTGTCTACAAGTTAATCATGTTTTATTCTTAGTCACTCTCTCTAGCATAGTTTCTCCAATAAGAATTAAACTCTTTTGTCAAAGATGTAAATACTCTACCAACTTTTCTGGAAACATTGTTCAAACTCCTTTCTTCTTGGGTTGAACTAGCAGATTGTAATTTATCTGGTAGCATTAAAGTTCTGAACACTTTTGTTAAAAAAGTTGCCATTCAGTTAAAAAAAATAAATCTGTCATTGAAGTTACACAGAATCCCTAACTTTTTCCTGAGGCACTTCATGATCTAAATATAGGCAGTAGCTAATACGTAAAATTCTTCAGTCAACATCAGGTGTGATTAAGAAGATATTTCTTAAAACAGTGATATAGAAAATTACAATCTACACTGGAGTTTGATGATAAAAAAGAAATATTTTACATTCCTTGAAAAAAAAAAAAAAAGGTTGATTCACAAATATTAACACTATGTAAGACTTCACTGTGGCTAAATAATTCATAGAAGTTAATTGAATTTTGTTGGTTGGAAAAGGGATAAGATTGATTCAGCAATGAGACAGATGAGTTAATCCCCTACAGCTTTTCATATGAGGATTGCCCTTTTCTAGGACATCCTCCAGTTTTTTCCCTAATAACATATAGATCAGGCAGCAAACCGTTTCTAGGGACTCCCTAGCAGTTGCTGACCCCAGAGTCTCCTTGTGTATATCACAGGGCAGTATACAAGTCACTACCAGTTTAAATGGTTAATTTAGTACATATTTAGTCCATATGTACTCATTCGGAGGTAAATATTTTCCTGACCTCTCCAACCACCAAGAACTATTTAAATGTTTCCCTTATGCTTTTGTATATTAAAGTTCTTTTGCATTGTCCACTTGCATACTAATCTATAATGCAATTTACCCTACAATACAGTTATCTTGTCCCCAAACATTCCAGAAAATACAAAGTCAAATGCATATAAATTTAAGGAAAGCTGAAGAACAAAGAAATCAAATAAAGCTAAGTAAGTTGAGGGAAATCAAAACTTTCTCCCATCTAAAAATCTATGTAAGATGATGTAAATCTTTTTTCCTTAATGTGAAGAATTTACCTCAATGTCAATATCAGCCTACTGATTTGTGATATACAAGGAAGATACACTGGTAGAAAAAGGAACACCAAGAAATAGGATACATACATGTATGCCCTAAATAAGCCTGAAGTGTATACGTTTAGATTTGTGTATGCTTATGTGCAATTTGCTGGCTACAACTATGAATTGTTCTGTTAGGTCATCTATACCTATACATTTTAGGACGGTAAACAGCTGACAGCTTCCAAAAACAGGGGAAGGTGTCAAAAGGAGATCTGGAAGCACTGAAAAACGTATCTCGCACTACTCAGACTGTGACATACATATATCAGCAACACAAAAAAATTTTCATATACAATCTTAATACCCCTAATTAAATAAAAACTCTGATTTCCAGGAAGAAACTAGAGAAGCAAGAGTTGCTGAGGGAAAACAGAAAATCACTGTCTGGAAACCATGATTATTTAAAGTGTCTCATTTACAGCTTAAGGAAATTTATTCTGGTACTCTCCTACTTAAATCTTCAATTCAAATCCGAAAATTGTAGTCACTCATTCACTTTGTGAAATACTGTAGCATGGTGAACACTCTAAACCCAGAATATTAAAAAGGTCAAAATAATATTAAATCCAGGGCTGTGCAAAATTAAAGAACAGTCTTTCAAAGCACTGACTGGCCTCAGCTCACAGAGAAAACCAGAGGAATTAAAGATACGTGGTGCTCTGCACTTGGAAGGATTGTGCTCAAGGGGAATTCTGACACTACATGCTTGTAACAAAATTTAGTAAAAAGAGAAGTGGCTAAATATTAATTCATATCAGTTAAGATTACAAAAGCAACACAAAAGAGAGACTACTGTGAGAAACATCAATCCTCCTCCTGTGAAAATTATCGGAAGGAAAAATAGAACAGCATTAAATTAGATGTGCTGTGATTCCCACATTCATTCAGAATAATTTGGTCTGTTTAATAGGATTCCTATATGATCACTCGGAGAAAATACTAAGTATGTCTATCTACATAGAAGTATGTTATTTCAATTTATTTAATAAACACTTCTCTACACACGGAGACAGACGTGCAAACACAAGCAGGCGTTGCATGCATCCCTTACCTTGGTCCAAGTCACTTAAGCATCGAGACTCAACTTCTTGCAGTTCTTTGAGCCAATGGCACCATATGAGGTTAGCTGTAAGAGTTCTAGCTAAACGTATTTTCAGAAAAGCAGTATAGGTTTCTTTATCCAAAATTTTTGAAAAATTAAAACATTGAACCTGTTTATTTTAATTACCATGTATTTATTATCGATAGGCTCTGCTCTAAAAATGATTGGTCCCTACAACTTTTTAGCCATTCAAGATGTTTTCTGGTTCCCACATACACACTTTTTTTGGCTATTTTCTGGCTTGTCATTCATATAAGAAAAGGCAGAATGATGTAAGAATTCAATAGAGGACACTAAATTGTGTCAAAATGAACACTTAGCAAGAAGTCATAAGTAGAAGCTGTTGGTTAACACCATTTAGCATATACCAGTGAATCAATAGTATTCCAGTGGAATTTAAGATTGATTTGTGAATGACTCACAAGTGGAAACAAAATAACCTAACACCATCCGACAATTAGGTCGCATAATTCAAGTAATTTTCTGAGACATCTGCTTTACACTCCTATACCACTAGACAAAATGCTCAGGCTTCGTGCTATGTCTTAACATTCAAACTCCATAAGCTGCTTCAACAGAAGATGCCATTTGCAGTGTAATAACCAAGATAGAAACCTTTGAATCCTTTAAATGAGTGTGATTTTCAGAGAATGGACTCAAAGGAATTTCTGAAAATCTCTCTATGTTCCTTTCAAAAGGCCTAGACTAGAGCCTAGAATCAAGCCTTTTTTTTTCTTTTAACAACTCAGTTCCTGCTTTGGACTTGTCAAAGTTATGTTCACTTAAAGACAAGAAAAATAATAGGAAGAAAAGACCTCATAGAATAGTTATTGTTTGAACATTTGTTTCAAGTACTCAGTACCATTAATCTGCACAAAGAGATGATACAGTGTGAACTGAATTAATCTGCAGGATTTTGTACGAAATATGGATAAATTAACTGACAAAATCATAACAGCTACATGGGGCTAGTTCTTGGAGGCATTAAGTATCCGCAATTGTAACCGATATCAGTAAAAAGTTCCTTACTAAACCACGCTCAGTCTCCTGGTTGGTTTTAACGTTGTGCTATATTGTTATATTCCATTATTTTTCCTCACAAAAAACAAAAATCCACATTTGTTTTATTTTAGTTTCTGCTGTGAGTAGAAAAAAAGGTTTTTGGTTTTTGTATTTCTGTCTGAGAAAAAGTATCAACTGTTGATTCTCCAGTACTAAAGAAGGCAAAAATAACCCAAGCAGAAATGTAATGGGAAAGCAAGAAATAATTCAGTGAAAGCCTACTTAGTGGCCATTCCACAGCTCCTAGAAAGTGTAGAGAACCTAATGATTACAGAATATTAGCAACAGCATGTATACAATCTTGAGATCTATGCATTTTATACATTCAGCCAGTGCAACCATCCATCTATATTAAGATATTTGCAGTGGATAAGAAGTACCTAAGTGTTGCTCTAGAAATATGTACTAGCATGTTAGATGGAAGGACGCGGATGGCTTTTTCTCCCAAGGGAACAGACATTCTCGTTATAGGGAGCTGCCATTATCGCTTATGCTAGAGAGAAAATAGATATCAGCTAGGGGAAAAAGAAAAAAAAAATTAAAAAAAGTTTTCACTATTTCTATTAAATAGCTGTAAGAATTTGGTAGATCAGTAAAAGCCTCTGTTTAGAAGGCTCTTGAAAGGGCAGAACAAAAAATCTGGTATGAAGATAGAACTTGATATAGTGTTAAGAACTCTGTTCATTCACATGGAAGGCTTTTCTATTTCAAAAACTCTGGCCTGAATCAAGCAATTCATATGTCTGATTATATGTTCTTACCATGGAAGAGTTAAATCTCATTAGATATATGTTTCAGTCATCTACTGCTTTTAAATCACAGTAGAGCTAGTACACAAAACAAAGACTTCAGGCTGTTTCCAAGGTGATAAATCAAGAAGCAGTATTACATGTGGCAATAAGTTCACATTGCAGTTATTTAAGCCTTAAAATCTTCTTTGCTAAAGGATCTGCAAACCTCTTCCCCCTCAACACCTTTTTTTTAAAAAAAAAATAAAAAATAAATGAAGGATTATCGAGGATAAGGAAATACAGGTAGATAATTGTACTGGCAAGACTAGCAAAGCCACTTAAATGCCAAAAAAAAAACCCCAAACCCAAAAAACCAAACCAAAAACCAAAACCACAAACAAACCACCAATAAAACCCCAACAAAAAGACCCCCACCAAACAAACCTTTCAGGAAAAACTACTCTCTGTCATGCAATGCTAAAACCTTCCAAAATTACAGCAAGCTCCTCTCTTGGGGAGGAAAATGGGTGCTTTCACAGCCTTCCCATCTGGCAGATTCTCAGAAGGTTATAACAAATTTCAGTGCTAACCTAGTTTTCCTCAAAAGACAGCACCTAGCACTTTCAGTCCATTTTTATTGATATCTTTGCAAAGATTATAATTAGAATAACCAACAGATGTACAAAAAATTTTGTTATTAGATATACATTTCCATATTGTCAGATATACTACGTATGAATACGTCACATACCCTAACACAAGGTATGTCTTTAGTTCTCAGTTATGTGTAGCTCATAGCTGTAATATTTAAATGTTGCATTCTTTTGGAATACAGAGGTTACATTCATAACATATTTTATCAGGAGTATTTAATGGAGAACACCACAACATATCAGGCCTTAAAACCGCAGACGCTTCAGTGTTTTGTGGCGATTCATATCTCTCATACTGCCTCTGTGACCATTATGCCCTAAAGAAAAAAGGCTCAGGTCCCCAGAAGTCAGACTTCAGCCTGTCCTGCTGAAAGGGGTTCTTGCTTTGCAAGTGTATCTGACCCCACTGAATCTCATAAGGTTCCTCCACCTTGCCCAGGTCCCTTTGACTGGTGGCCCTGCTGTCAAGCAGGTAGAAGGTGGTAGACTCCTGACAAGAAGGGGCAGCCTCTCAGACATAGGTATGATGCCAGCATGCCCAGCATGGTCCACTGTTCAGTGAAACCTGCTCTCCCTTCCACAATTTGTGCGTGCTTTAAGGAACTTACCAGTTACCAGTAAACACAACGTGGCAGGGCCGCGGGCCATCTTTGTATAGAACTACGCAGCTATGGGCAGCAGCTAGCCTGAATCCAAGGACAGAAAAAAAAGTCTAGGATCTTGAATCCTGAAATACTTGATCTCTTCCCTGAGTTACTAGCTATGTTACTAAGGATTGTTATGACTACCGTATGCATGGTGTGATCTCAACATGCACTACCTCAAGGCTGCATCTGTTTATCTGTTGTCAGGAATCTATTTAGCTCTTTCCAGAATGGATTGCTCCTCTGCTGTCAATTGATCCAGTTTCAAAATCACAAAAGTTCTCTCATTGAACAGGAAACAAGAGCCTGTAGTTTTTCTCATTATATTCCATCATAGCTTAATGATATGAAGCTTTGATATTTCATAAAATAATACCATGGTCATCTAATGCACGTAAAAGAAAGAGACCAGCATCTGAAAAATCAAAGTGTCCTTGATTCTCTTTCCAGGATCATAAATTGTGTTTTTCAAATACAGCGTTCAACCTTAAGCTTAATTTTTTTCCATGTTTTTACTTTCTAAAACAATAAATGACTAATTTGTGGAGGTTGGTCATGACAGACCAACATGGTAAACAAATAGAATGAAAAGCTGAGACCATAAACCAGGCTTTTCTCTCTCTGGTTTTGTTGGTTTTGGTTTTTTTTTTTTTTTTTAAAAAGAGAAACCTCAAAATCCTCTAGAAAATACTTTTTAGACTGCTTTAGTTTTTCTTTTCTGGTTGCTTATGTCCCAAACAAATGTTTTTATGAGTACAAAGTTTTGTTTTTAGTGGAAGTCTGGAGGGGTCTCCACAAGAACATTAAGCAGGGTTGTGACCCAAGAGACTAAGGCTTTGATCCAGTAATGAGATCATCAGATATACTCCCAGCAGTGTTGCAGATGCGCTGTACAATAAAACAGAACTAACTACAGCATCAAGAAATGAGATCTAGAACAACCACACACAAAAAGTGATTAGGGAGCATAAGGCTAAAGAAACAAAGGCTGAAAAATGACTTTCACTCCAAGGACTGAATGATTATTACAACTTCAAAAATACAATTTGCATTCCAAACATTATCTTAATTTCTATGCATTACAAAATACAGATTAAAGGCAAAAACATAGCTTTCAAAATCCTGGAAGATTAGATTGGATATAATGACCTACAAAATACCTTATTAAACTATATAATGAAGGAAATATATGTATAGTTGTTAATAGACAGCACATATTAGTTTCACTTTTAATTAAGAAAGTTAGCAGGCAGTAGGTAAATGCTGCTACACTTAATATTTCCACAGTAGGGGGACTTTCAGGGCTATAAATTGACTAAAGGATAGAGAAAGGGCTGTCATTATGGTGAATTTTTACCCTGTGAATATGGGAATTGTATTTATATATAGGATAATGTATTAGCCATAGCTCTTTTACACAGTAACCTGTTGGTGATCAGTTATCAGAACTGCGATTATCCCAAGCTGCATTATCCCAAGGGATGCATCCTTACCTGTGTCAATTCATCAGTTATCACTTAATAAGAAGAGGTGCTCCTGTTTAAATGTTCAATGTGGGAAAGAAATTCAGTCATTAGCATAATGAAGTCTAATATCTCAATAAAGGACACAAGTCCATAATTGCTGTGAGCCACGTCCTATATTTAGCCAGTCCTTTAAAGTTTATAGGGGAGACACAGTCAAAATATTCAACAGTGGTGGTGGCGTTTAAAAGACACTGGATTTAGAATATGCAAGTGAAACAGAATATTTTAAGTTGGTTTAGATTTCGAAGCTGGGATCTGAATGTTGCTATTGGGCATTTGCTAGCCAGCAGTTCTACTTTTGATTTTGTCTGAAAACAATAAAGAAGGAAGATTTCAATGCTCAATTACTCAAAACTGTTTCCATTGCACTGTTCAACAGCCAACCTTTGCATTTTACTTGTGTACATTTCTATCATCTGTTTTATCTTTAGCCCAGATTTTTAAAGCTATTTTAAATAGTGTAGTTTAAGGAAGATTCATCTATTCTTAAATTTGTACCTGAACTGCCTGCATCACAGGTCATCAAATACTAATTATTCATGCTTTTTTAAAGAGCTGTGATTTATGTTTTATATTGTCTGAACTCAAAACACTAGATGTGTAATGGTTATTTTAGAAGCACTAATATTTCTTCACATACATAAATGGATACTAGTTTGACACAAAGTACTACTGTATGAAATACAAGCAGTTAATGAAGATGGATGAAGGAAAAAAAAAAAAGTCACATATAACCATACATTTGGTAACACTCTAGGAAAGTTAAAACTGATGTGTCTATGTTGCTCTGCACAATAAAAGATTACTCACCAAGCACAGGGAAAATTGAAAGAATGTGAAATCTAGCCTGGCCCTAAACCCAGCCATAATACTAGCTTGAAGATACTCAAGGGTCCAGTACTTAGACTGAAACTAAGCATCAGTCAAGAATCTCAGCCAACATTATCACCAGCCCTTGAAATGCAGGCCACTTAACATACAGAAATATATTCAATTAGCAAATGCTTCTTTTCCTAATTTTTCACATGTGCTGCAATTGTTGTCTTGAGCATACAGACATGAGCTATGGCAACAAAAATTACGAAGGGACCAATAGCTTATGCTCATGCCGGTCATCAATGCTCTGGGGGTTGGAAAGTCCAGCAGTGAACCAGCTACTGCTTGCTTAATTCAGCAATAAACAAAGCTTTTCAATTCATCTTATCCCAAAACCTAACATCAGTAACATTCAGGTGACCACTTTTTAAACCAAAATAAAAAAGGTCATAATCCTGCTAGCACTGGTATTCATTCTAGATGTCCGAATACAGCAATAAATTAACATGAAAATCTTTATTACAAATTACTATAGCGAACACTTCAAGGGAAGACAATACAAAAATAATGATGTATGATAATAATTCCTTTTTTACTCAGTAGCTATGTGATCAGACCACTTTTGCCTGGCACATGTGGGACCTAGATTCAATTCTTCCTCTGAAAGGATTTGCACTTGGACATTCTGCCTCCCAGGAAAACTCTCAGATCACCACCTTTTATTCTATTCTTTGCTGGATGCTCCCAGTCTATCAAGTGGATGCTTTACATAAAATGCTTTCACCAGAGCAGGAGCTAGAAAATCCTTGAAACCATTTCTCCACTGTGATTATCTTAGCTGTCGGGCCATCACATCATTTGTTCATTTTGTCTTTTTAAGCATTTTGTACAAAAACTGAACAGCTTAGCTGAAGGCACTGAGACATATGCTTCATTATACATATGTACAAGAAACATACTTATCCAAAATTTACTCTTCATTCAGCAGAATTAACTGAAAACTATGAACACAAATACAGATAAAATACTCACAAAAGTGCTCATGTTTTCCCACACCTATAACTGGCCTTTGATTTCAGCTTTGATGTTCAAATCGTATATGTGTCTAGCCTCCAACAGCCAAAGCCTAAAGCTTGTATCAAGATAATCAACTTGTGAGTTTTGCACTATAACATTTGAGAAAAACATTATATCTCATACTTCTTGGAAAGTAAATGACTTACATTAACTCAGGCACACAACGGTTTTAAAAGCACAGTCTACTATTGTTCAAGAAATACTTTGGCTTCCTTGCTGATAAGATCATTCTACCCTTGCAGAATGTCAACAGCTAATCATATTCTTTCTCTGCGCTGATATTATACTGAGAAATTGACTTTGCCATCTGGCTTTCTAGAATTTTTATCAGGTCTTTTTAATTAGGTTCAAATCATTGATTTCCACTGTTCCCCAGCTTCCATCTTATTCAGTACTGTTAAAACTGAATCCATTTCCAGCGCACTGCAGTGTTCTCAAGTGGAACCTAAAATGAACAGGATTTTCCCACAGGTTTTCACACCTTACATCTGCCAGCAAAAGTCCTGTCATACTTGTCTAGTAGTGCATGTAATTCAACTTTTGTTTTAGTAGGATATGAAGATGACCATTCTATTAAAAAAATAAAATCAAGCTCCCCTAAAAACTCCAAATGAAAAATGGGCCCAAGGATTTAAAATTAGAGACCTCTGCAAGAGGCTGGAAGGTTAGGTTGCTGTAATGATGTTGAACGTATTTAAATCAAAGTGGTTGTAAAGACTCTCTAGGCCAGGCCATATTTCTGCATTAGTTTGCTTTTTCTATTCTGTTGCAATGCTAAAGGCATTCACGTAGCACTTCAAGTTTAAAAAAGTTTAGAATATCCAAATATTGCTGTATACTTCAGATACAGATACTGTAAATTTCGGCTCCCAGAATAGAAGCCCCTGCAAGACTATCTCCTTTAAACCTTGCACAAAACAATAATTAAACTATACAGTAATTTTGGTAATGTTAATCTATAATGAAGACATCATCCTTTGTAAGACAAGTCTTTAGGAATTTACTTTCATAAGAAAAATTGAAGACAAGTCCCTAAATAAGTTTAAACTATCTTTTAATCTGTCTTCTTTTGTTTTAAATGTCTCTGATTGAAATTGATAACCAAAAATATCTCTTCCATTCATCAGTAATAACCCAATGATCTGTGATATCGCACACTGTGACTGACTCACTGGACACTTTGGTTGGAACATATTTGCTTGGAGATTAGAGCAAGCAAATTGTAAAGAAAAACCAGCAAATCAGATGAGATTACACTAGGTATGGTGTATCTTTTAAATAGGTCTGTTCCTACAGTGCCAGGTCTGCTTGATATCCCAAAATATTTACTTCCATAAAATAGCACAAAATCATTGACTCATATCCAATTTGTGACCCAAAATGTTCCCCAAATCATTTCCAGAAGAACTCCTACTGGACAACTCTTAGTAATTTTGAATTCATGCAGTTGGTCATTACTGTCTGCATATAAGGCCTTTCTATGCTGTTAATTCTTTCAGACATTTACCTCTAATTTATCATGAAATCTATCCCAATAGCAAACCTTCTCCGATTACCGTTTGAAATCTGACAAGCACATTAACTTTTTCCATTGTCCTGATCATTAGTGAACAAATTTAGTAGAAAGAGATCCCAGGTTGGATTCCTGAGGAAACTTGCTTTATACAACCTACCAAATGAAAGTGAAACACAGATAAGTGCTTTTTGAGTGCTCTTTTCTAACCATTTACACCTTAACCTTGGGTTAACTTCCCTGGCCTACTCAGGAGAATGTTATAGAAGTCTCAAAAGATTTAAAAAAAAAAAAAAAAAAAAAAAATCAAGATATGCACCTACTGCTTCTCTTCTAGCCAAAGGCTTGTTACCCTGCCATAGAAGAAAATTAGATTGGCTTTCGAAGATTTGCTCTTGCCAAAACCATGTTGACAGTTTCTTGTTATCCTGTAGATGCTCACAAGTCGTATGTTTATTTTACTGCTTTTCCTGAAATTGAAATTAAGCTGCCTCACCTATAATTCTCCTGCTCTTATGTTTTCAAAATATCACGGATGCCACCTTCGGTCTTCCACAGCTTCACCTATCCTCCAACATATCTAAGGTCATTGTTAATGGCTCTAAGATTGATTCAGCCTGTTGGATTAATTTCATGTGGTCCAACTAACTTGAAAACATATAACCCAACTATTTTATGTTCTTCTCTTATAGCCTATTTTGCCTTTTTGGCATTAAAATTAATTGTCTTATTCAAGTAATCACAGTTGGTTTTTTTAGTGAAGGAAAAACATATCAAACACTTCAACTGTCTTAGACTTCTCACTCAGTAACTTTTCATTTTCACTGAATAGAGATGTAAACAATGTTTTTTCCTTAGCGGTAACAGACAGAAATAACGTCTGAATACTTTTCTTAGCTGCATCTCAGTTTGTACACTCACCTTTCTATTTTTGTACCTATGTATTCACCCTCAGTAACCTTAGTTCTTGTGTACTTTGTTTTTAAGATAATTTAACAACTTCATTTATACAAATTGGACTATTGCTACACTTTCTCCCTCTCTCTCTCTCTTCCCCTCCCTCCATTAAAAGAATTAAAAATAGTAAAAACCGTTGTGTCTTTGCAGTCTCTTTAACCCTATTTCACCTAGTTTAGGTTCACATGAAGCACAACCATCACTTACCTAAGTTTATTGAAATCTATTGTTTTATCTATCTTCCCTTCTTTCCTAAAGATCATGAACTCTATTTTTTCATGATCTATCTTCCAAAGTTGCATTCCATCAGCATATTCTCAACAAATTCCTCCCTGCTAATTTCTCTCCAGTCTTGACTAACCTTCCCTTTTTTTACTTCTTCAATTTCAGTTTGTAATTTTCATTCTGCTTTTACTTAGTTGGTTTTTGGTTGTTTTTTTTTAAAAAGCCCAAACCAGTGAAAACCAGTGTAGCCTGTATTCTAACTATCTGTGTTGTGGTAATCAAACTGAACTAATAAACCTGCAGTTTAACAAATGCTCACAAAAAGTCTCCAAAACTTGGGCTGCCCTGTTTGGAGGCCTGTATTAGATATGCACCATCAGAGCGATTTTACTCTTTTTACCATACATTTACAGAGGCTTAAACTCTGTCTGTGTTATAGACAGAAGACTAAGTTATTGTAAAGGAATATCACCTTACTTGTTTTCTTTGGCAAGCTATACTCCTGTCAAATTCAGATATTATTCAAGATTGATATCATGTGAACTATTCCCTCAAGTCTCCACATGCCCATTACATCATAAGCTTGACCCTGTGCTAAGACCTTCAGTTCCTCTTCCTTATTGTATATATTTCTCACGTTTCTTTCTTATGTCTTCCATAGGAATGCAGATACACAAGATGTTTGACAGAGTAATATTATTCTGCTGCTTATTACTTTTATGACACTATTATGAATAAACTTCTCTAATTTATAAACCCCATTAGCTTAGTCTTTATATAGATACAAGTGTTATTTCTTGCTCTAGAGGTTGCTCAACCACTCAGAAATACTTTAGTGATTTTTTTTTAAAAATAGATCAAAGACATTTTTGATGATTCATTGTTAAATGACTTTTAGTCTACTTCATTCTCTGACAATACATTTGAAACATATGCCATTTTCTATCCTGTGAAAAGTTACCTTGCTTTTTCTTTTTTTTTTTTTTTTTTCCCCAAAGGGACAGCTATACTGAGAATATAATACTAGTGGAACCAGAATGTAGTTTCTTACGTAACTAAAATGCAGGCTAAGTCCACATGTCAGACTTTGTAAGTGATCTGGATTCATTAACTCAGGTATACAAGTACTGTGACAGGTTCATGCTTTTACTGCAGACGATGAAGAGTTCTACAGGAGGACTGAGGAATATTCTTGACACATTTTAGCTAGCTTTTACATAATGATAAAAGCATAGCCACTACAACACAGTTCATCTCTTCAGCTTCCTAAACAGGTTTTCCACCTTCCAGTGAATTTGCCTATATTAGGGTCAAATAGGTAATCTCAGCCAAACAAAAGCCCTCAAGTATTTTACCCAGTTGAGAGCAATAACCCAAAGCACTCCTACAACCACTTTTCTTCAAGATGGTAGAATGAAGAGCCAGGCTCTCATCTGCTAAGAAGCTTTCTTTGCTGTAGGGAAATCAGTAACATGTGGAGCTGGCTTCTCAATTGTCCCTTTTAATCCATTTTCAGTTTTCCTAAGGCATACCATTTGTCTGATTCATATTCCCTAACACAGCAATCTCTAGTTCCTGCTAAATCTGTTCATAGTTCCTTCAGAATTCTGTGCGTGGGAAATCCACCCAGTGGATACTGGAATCCCTACTTTTCTCAGCCTTTCCACCACTTCTTGTTTTCAAATCCCCTCACTCTTACCACTCCCTTTTCTCCTTCAGCTTTAAACCTCCATATTTACCATAGTTTACCTTCTTCCCAATTCAGTTTCCTTCATGGCTATCCTACTACCCAGATACTCACAAGAATGAGAAATCTCTCCCCATGCTATTTTAATTAACCCAGACAAATCCCTTTTACCCTGCAGATGCACAACACCATTAAAGAACTATATATTTTTTATATATATAAAAAGAACAAAACTACTATTACGTCTCCACAGCAATGAAAGTCAGAAAATCATTGTGTCCCTACCACGAACCCAGTTTTCTGGATTTAGACAAGTATACTTTCACTTCCTTTCCCCTGTGATGAAAACTATGCTGGTGATAAAGAGGGAAAGAAACAAACCAAGAAGATAATATGCATAGTCATTTCTTCTTGCACCGTCCCCAGTGAGGAGGCATGTCAATCCATTGTGCCAGGCTCCATACAAATACAACAGCTCTGTCCCGGAGACCACACTATTCATTTTATGACAATATATTGAAAATTGATGATACACAGCAGAATTTTAAAAATCCATTTTCCGTAGAAGATAAATAATGCATTTTTCATTAATCAACTTCAGAGTTTTTCTGAAGGTACTCAGTGTTTTGTGGTAATTTGTTAAAACCTTTCCTTTTTTTTTTTTCTTTTTTTAATCCACAGTTCTCACAAAAAAAAAAAAAAAAGCTTAAGACATCAATAACACCTATTACCTGCCTCTTATCTTGACATATACCCATTTGCTGATTGAGTCTGCTTAACCCGCATTGCCAAAAAAAAAAAAAAAATTTTTTTTTACACTAGCTAATGATGTGCCTGCCTGGAAAAACTGTGTCCTGCGTGGCCACTTTTGGCAGCATGAATTGAACTCCAGCACAACGTGCTTTGCCAGAAGTCCTGCACTATAGCACCATTCCTTCATCCTGGCAAGTCTATATTATAGTATGTGGCAAGTAGAGGCATCCATATGCTGTTAACCTTTTCAGACCACTAAAGAACAGATGGTCTCAGATTAGCTGTTGATGAGCTGTTAATGTAACTATCCGTCAATGCCTTTAATTACAGTTTTTCTTGTTTTCAAAACAGCCCATACTGGATTTTTTTTTTAAAGCAGAGCATAAAATAAACTGCTCTGTAAACACAGAATAGACCTATAAACACAAATAGACCTAGACAGTGCTCCTCTTTCTCCCCTTGTGAAAGCTCCACGTGAACATTCATGTGTATAAAATTATCAAAAAGGTATTGTAAATATAGGTGATCTTAATGCATGTCAAAGGCTCCTTTGGACCACCTCTACTGAGGACATCATTTTAATCACCTGTTCCCAGAAACCATAAATTATGCACTACATAAAAATTTCTATTACAAAAAAAATCTTCCTTCTTTGAAAACGTAATTTTTAAAATGTATCATTTTCTGCTTTGGGAAAGAATAGACATATTTCTATAAATACCTCATGGATAAAAAATTACCTCTACCTTCACATAGTTAGGCTATTGCTTTGGTAAACTCTTTTGGGATACTACAGTGAAAGCTATATCATTTTTATTTTAATTACAGTGAATTATTTCTAAATGAAAAAAAAAAAAAAAAAAAGTCTTGCAGAGATAACAGTTTCACATACCAAACCTTCTTCCTTCAGGAACCAGTTGATAGTCAATCCAATTTAATATCCAAGCCATTTTATTAGCATGTTATCTGTGCAGGTAATTCCGTCAGCCAGATGTGCACTTTGCAGAGATGAAGTGACATTGTTCCTCCTGTGTTGGATGCTACACTGCTCCCAATTTTTGTGCAGGTAAAAAAAGCAGGTGGAAAGACTAATCATGAAGCTCTGTTTTAATTTTTTATTATATTAATGCCACAAATCCATTTTTTAAAGATTTTTACATGGGATTCTTTAGCAAAGACAGTCTGAAATAAGCTATACATTAAAGCATAAACCAGAGCTACTGAAAATGCACACATCTTTGGAAATGTTTACATACATGAATAAACTAACTAAACCTATAACTGTGAAGCATTTTATTACTATCTATAAGGAAAGGTTATGTTTACTGTAATAACTTTCTTTAATATGTGGTAGTTGAATTCTTATGAATAAGAGTTTCTATTTTTAGAGAAAAAGTCTACAACAACTCTTTGCCACAAATTCACCTATAAACTCTTGAAACAGATCTGTATTATAGGAGTAAGACTTACCTTTTCAAGGTGAACAACAACAAAAAGAGGTCATTTTGAGATCCCTACCGTTTTCCCCCACTGTATTACCTGCAATGACAGCAATTTACAGCAAACATTAGGGGTTTACTTCCATGAAGGTAAATATTGGTATATGAAATGAGAAGTCTGCCATTTTGCACCAAGCCAAACTCAGAGACAACTCTGCCCACACATTGGCTGCATTTGTCTGCTTAAGACCACAATACTGACTTCAAATCCAAAAGCTAAAAATAATAGTGAATTAAAAACTGCTTTTCATGTCTTTCTTCCCACCATGGTCTTCCCTCAAAGTCTTCATTTCAAAAAGGATCTAAAACTTTTATTATATATGAAGAATTCAAATAAGATATTATTTTTGCAAGAAAGAATACAAATCTCAACAGGCTTTGGAAGTTTCATACAGTATTATAGATATCTTACACTTAGATAATTAGAGATATTAAATATTCCTTAGCTTTGGATATCTGTAAACTCCCATCCATCAGTACTGGAAAAATGACTCTTAACTAGAGGTGAACAATCATATTTCTTCCTTCACACTTCTCCATTAAATTCTAGTAGTAGTGCAATGAATATATAGATTTGATATGTGTCCCTCACCACTTGAGAGCTAATTAAGCTTTTCCAAAATCCTTTTTGGCAGAAATTCTTTTGCTACCAATATAAAACACTTTTTAAATTAAGAAAATAAATAATTGAAACTCTAATTCACTCACAGAACACCATCAGTGTTTTACCTTCTTGCAAATGGCAGCCATTTTCAGATAGGTTACAATTATCAGATATTAATTAATGCTCAGGCTGTCATCAACACCTACGGCTGTTTTGAATAACTTTGATTTGGCTGTCAAAATAGGTAAAAAAGGTCAGCATCTCAAACTATTCAGTTGTTCTCTAGAAAACATTCTACTTCTTCCAGGAAAAAATAATGTTTGTCTCTTAACATATCCAATATAAGTCACCTGTTGTGTGCTGATGTAAGCACATGACAAGATACATGCTGTTTAATCCAATATAACGTGATTCAGACATATAGTATACCTGCAGAATAACAATACCCTTAACATACTGAATCAAAGTCTATATAGTATCTTGAAATATAAGCATTGTAACACATTGCTATGGTACGGTCCTTTAGGAGACCGGCGTTACAGCAAGTTTTAGTGTGCCATAGTAACTAACTACAGCTGAAGTCTGGAATATCAGGTGAATTCTGAGCATGCAGCAACAGGAGTGCAAGCAATTTATGGTTTAAGGCTGTTTAGCATTGATCTAATTGCCTATTCCCTCAACAGATGAAGGGACAGTAGGATTAAAGTCAAAAGGGTAAAAAAAAAAGTTTAACTTTAATGAAGGCAATGAAACTGCAAGGAAGGAGGAAGGGAAATAAGGAAACAGAATGGGGGAAACTACTCTATGGTATTCCTCTTGGATTATTTGCAATGTCAGAATGGCAGGCAAATGTAGATATTTTGTCTCAGGATCTACTCTTAGTAGGGCTCAGTGGAAGGAGGAGGGGGAAAAAAGTCATGCAAACAATGGTATAACAGCAGAAAAGATAAAAAAAAACCCAGATTTTTTTATATATGTGTGTGTGTATGTATGTTTGTATACATATTTGTGTGTATCTGTGTGTTCACACACACGTATATACTAATCATGTGCCAAGAAAATATTGAATAAAACATTGCAACTTTCTTAAAATATGCAAATCAGTGCTAAGTGTGGCATCGAACTATAAAAAATAGTAAATGTTTAATAGGTATTTTGAACCTGTTACAAATATATACTGCCAAGGCGTGACCTAACAGACTGTATTAATAATGTATCAACCCCTCCCAAGGTCTCTTGCTGTCATGGCCCCTGATCTTTTTCTTCAATGATTGCTCAAAATCAGTTGTAATTTATTCTGATGACTGTAACTTGTTCCACATTTTTGAGCCATTAAAGCTATTATTTGATATAGTGATAATGGTGTATCTTCATCAGTTTTAAAATAGTATTTTAAATGAGTGTTTACTGCGATGGCTCTGACAAGCAATAGTGCCTTTCATGTAAAGGTCATTGGCTCACTTCTGGGCCTAGATAGGAAAGGATGAAAGTCATTGCTGCCCAATGGCTGTTTTGTACCTTGCATGAAGTGAATTGATGGGTTTGGACCAGAGCTTTAGTGGATAAATATCCACAACACAAGCTATCACCAGAACTGGCGTTACTAATGTCTTTCTCAGCAGAAGGTCAAGGAGTGAGTTGGCATAGAGACTAAATTGTGTTCGCATGCCTGGAAGGCAAGATAAAAACAGACTAACTAGGTGGTCTAGAAAAAGAACCACCCCTTTCCTATAGCTGTTTCAGAGCTGTCGGTCCAAGATTCTTAACAATCTAAAATCACTTTCAAAAAGAACGTACCACTGGAGGATTTCTAAGACAAGAAACTGTTGATAAACTGTGAGATTTTTTGGCAGCTATGATATTTAAAGATTAAAGAAGCATGTAATATTTAGACTGTTGTAATCTCCTCAATCAGTCTGTACTTTATAAAATCAAATTAATCGAAATTAGTAAAGGAAACAATTGATCTAGTCTTTCCATTATCCAATCTTCTGCCAGAAAAAGTTTACACTTTGCTATGTAATGTCCAAATAATTGTACATATTCCAGTGCCACCATTTCCACTAAACTTTTTTAAGGTATTTTTCTTAGACCTTGTTTAGATGTTTTTGTTTATAATTAGCAAAACTTGAGCTTACAAGATTTGTTGGGAACCATATGCATCCACTTTTGGAACAGCTGAGAGTTTTCTTCTGCTCCACTTTCTGCCTTTTGAATGCCATGGGGAAAAATTTGTCTATCTCAGACCCTTTTAAAATTTTTGTTGGTTTCCAAAGGAGATTTGTAGTGTTTGCATCATATCATTTCAGGAAAAGTTGCCCTTTTTCTGTACTCGTAGTAGAATTTCTGTAAAATAAACACTGGAACTTTAAGAAAACATTTTATTCCAGCATTTACTTATTGTGCACAGCTCACCCATGCAGTATGCAATTTCTTCCACATACATGATTTTGCATACATTTTTCTGGACAAAGGTTCAAAGAATTACAATTCTATATAGTGTTCCTATCCATTTATAGAAATAAATGAATGTGTTCGGTTTTTTTAGAATCAAACACTGGTGCTATCTAAGTCCGTGGATAACTGATGGTATTGAGACTACATGCCCCTGAGAACAACACTCTGCTGATTTTTTACATTCTGTCAACTCAGGTCCCTTCTTTCAGGAGTTCTTTCTGGACAAATGAGAGCTCCTCAATCAAAAGTCTGTTTCACATAAGTGGAAACAAAAGACCAAGAAAGTTTAACAATGGGTGAATACAGTTTAATACAAACTCTGCCTCTGGCAATATTTCTGCTTATGTTATATCATCCGCACAGCGGTCTAGGAATTGGTGCTTCAGAAAGTTATGGTTGTCTGTATGGCCTCTGGAAGTGGGATAATCTAACAGCATCCCACACTAGGAAATGTCTTTTTCCATTGTGGTAGTGTGCTTGTTCTCCTAAATACAGTTGCGGATTTGCCAAAGGATCCACATAAAACAGCTACTCCAAACTGTACAAAAATCTCTTTAAAAAACCAAGTAGGCAGGAAAAGATACAAATTCCTCTTCATGCCATGTGGCTAAAAAGTGAACTAAAACACAAACATATTATTGTTCAGGAGAAGACACTGATCTCAGCGAGAGGAGTGAATTCCAATATAAGAATGCCTGAGCTCCAAAAGACGAGCGAACTTACCAGCACGACCTGGGCTCTGTAACTGTCCCCCTGGCCAGGCGATGCCCTCCATTTCCCCGTTGCACCCCGCTGGGTCTCCCAGCTGCCACGGCATCTTCCCTGCATTCAAAATTCCAAATTATCCAAATTATGTGCCACTGAATATTTCCGCTTCAGCCCCGGCGCTGAGCCACAGGTCACCTTCAGGACGGTTTCTTTAATAAACCGGATGATACCCCAGCCCTAAACCCACACAATTCCCTACACATTTAGTGCATCCAATCCACTCCAGGATTGTTTCCGGTGATCATAAATAGCCTGCCAACTATATGCACTAATATTTAATAGAATTAATTAAAAAATTGCCAAGGTCTTCCGCTCAAGTCATTACAGTCTATAAAGGAGACCTATTCAGGTTGTTTACTGACCCTGACAGAAATACAAAGATAAATAGACATATTAAAATGTAGAAACAAGCTGTCTTCTGTAGGCACTAAGTTTATTTTAACAGTGTCAATAAACGTCTAATTATACGGGTTCAGCAGTAACTGATATTCACCAGGAGGTACATTTTAGAAACAAGAACCAGGAAAAAACTCTAGCAACACAAACGGGAAGATTAAATGTGGAGTGAAAATTAAATCTGTTAGGAATCTCCCTTGAAATTCTATAATTGAGTAATTTGGGAAAAGCACCAGTTTCGTCATAGGACAGAAATCCAGTTTGTGAAAAGATTAGAAAGGTAATCAATTTACTTATTAAAAATATAGGAAACGTGAATGACAGCATTACTGCGTTATTAAAATTTAATTTTAAAATACAATTTATAGGATGAAAACCACTATTTCTTAATCATGCTAACTGCCATGGAACAGCATTAGTAAAGTATATTCTGTAATTTTACTTTCCTCTTAAGAAATTAATTTTGAGTATTACCAATTGCTTGAGATATTATCCATATATCTCATTTGCATATATGCATTGTATATATATTTTTATATATATAAAAATAATATTTCATATAAATATCTTTTTTTCCCTTTCAGAGACTGGACATAGACTTTATATGGAAGGACAATAGAAGAGAGCAATCTTCACAGCCTATTGCATTCCCACCTCACAAACTCGCATCTCTCTGCGTTATTTTAGTGGCTGCCTTTGACACTAGCTTTCTGCTGGAAGATGACTGCCAAAACAAGAAATGAGTTGGAACTGAAAGTTTTCCAGGCTGCTACCTATCTAACGTCTCCTCAGTTTCCAGAAAGCATCCAGTGTCCCTCCATTTTGCATGCAGCCAGTTCCCTTCTCATCACCAGGGAGGAGTTAGAGCAGCATGGGTAAAACATGCCAACTTAGTGGGAGGCAAAAGAGAAAATGAAAAAGGAAATATGCAAATTAAGCCATCTTGTCATAGGTATCCTAAAAACACATTGTTTGCTGATACTGATCTTTGATAGGATGAGACTGGGTTAAATTAAATTCATAGTCATATAGATCAATTAAGGTGAAGACGAATGAACCAGACCTCTTCACTGCAATCATTTCTTCTTAACAGCGATATTGTTCCTTCAGTCTCAATGAAAATCTAGTTTTAACACCGGTGCTTAATTTATTGTCAAATTAAGCAGGCAGGATTTTCAAATAAGAAAAGGACGAAAAGCATGTAATTCAAACCCAGCAGTCCTGTTCTCCTATTAAGATAGGTCTCTCTGTGCTTTAAAATAAAACTCAAGGCATAGTCAGACCTGACAACTAACATTATCTGACCTCTATATTAGTTTATGAATATATGACAGATTTATTTTAAAGAGATAGGCCAAGATGATTCAGATAAGTCACCCTGAATCAACTCCACACCATGATTAAATATTACTGATAAGTGTCAACTATTACAGTAACCCCACTAAGAAAAGGCGAAAATAAATTCCTCCCTCTGAAGTGCAATAGTTTGTTGGTTTTTTTAAAAAGTCTCATGCACAAGGACAGAGGACAAGTGTTTGAGAAATATGGATGTCACAAGACTCTTAGAATATAATTCCACTATCTGCTTAATTGTCATGGAAAATGCAGTGAGATTAACATTGATATGAGCATTACCAAAATTCTGATCACTAATATTCTCAGGAATGGTGTTAATTTTATATGCTAATGAGTAGATAAAAAGAGTTAAGATCCCTGAGGGAGAAAAAGAGGTTGACTGAGGCATGAAGTGCCCCTAAGAGTGCAGTCAAATATGACTGTGGATGTGCTCTGTTTCTGTAAGCTGCCAGACACACTAACTTGCTTTCTGCTTGGGGCAGGGCTATTTTTTCCCCTTGTTATTGTTAGGGGGTTTATATGTACAATGAAGACCAGTGTGAAGAGTTGTTCTTATGAATGTAATGCTTTATTAATATAAATAGCACTTTCATTAGCGTATAATGGTAAGATGGTATAATTATAGGTGGGATAATTAACATGGAACATGCAAATCTTTACTTTCAGGGAATGCTTGATATAGAACACTGAGGAATATTGCCTGAGTATAGTAATACCTTGGTGTTCTCTTTTAATCCTCATCACTGGAAAGGGAACTTACTCCTTTCAGGTATCTCAAATCAAACTACAAATACTGCAGTGCGAAAAAAACCCAAACAAAAAATTAGGGAAAAAATACAGCAACAACAAAAAGCCAACTGGCAATCTATCTTGTTTCTTAATCAGAAACGAAAATCAAAGACCATTACTACTTTTCCCTTTAATAAATGAAGTCTACTGATAAACTTATTGATAGATATTCTGGCAACTCATTGTCAAAATGTGTCACCAGACCACACAAGTAACCCACACTCACGTACAAGCTGTCTGCAAAGATAATCTAAGAACCTGTAAAATATCCCAGGTTTGGAGCATAAATATCTTAGTGATGAAGTAAATTAAAAATGTTTTTTAAAGTTATTATTTGAATTTTAAACACACAGGACTGTTAAAATATGCAAAGAACTAAATTAACCTTCAATATTAAGATCTAGCTCTAATACGAGAAAATAGGTATTCACAGTTTCCCAACCCAAAAATACGCTGTTAAATAGATAATAGCAAGTGCAACTTTGCATGCTGCGTTTGGAGCAGTAACAGACACTACCCCTACCCCATGCCAAATGTTGCAGTGCTTGGTGTTAGTTTAATGGTTGAACTCCAGCTGAGATTTCTCAGGGGAAGATTTTGCACTGGTTGCTTATTGCCAGACTGAAGATTTACCTAAATCTTCTCTGAGAGCTTGTTCCATCACCAAGTTCCACATTGCGCAGCCACTACATGAGAAAAAGTTAAAAGCCCGTAACCATTTAAGAGTCCGGTTCTGTTCCTTCTGTTCCTCCTAAATCCTTGGTCTGTTCCAACAGTCATTAGGAAAAATGGGAAGGCCCTTGTTGAGCAAACCATGTACTGCTACACCAGTAATTGTTTTTTGGTTATAGCAGCTGTTCAGTCGTGTTACAGCAGCAAGAAGAGACATCTTCTTAATGACTCTGTGGAGATACTCAAAAACCTGACTGAACACAATCCTGGGCAACCTGCTCTGTCTAACCCTGCTTGAGCAAGGATTTGGACTAGATGATCTCAAGAGGTCCCTCCCAACGTCAGCAATTCTGTAACTCTGTCGTTCCTACACTTGAGAATGTTGTTTGCTTTGCAAGTGTTTTACTTCCATTTTGGTTTATTACTAGGAAGCCTGAGATCTAAAATGAAAGTTGCATATAAGTAGAAATGTCTCTTTCTCCACCCTCTTATTTCCAGATGGCTGAGCACTAGACCAAGTGGAAAAGAGAGTATGCAGTCACTGTGGAAAAGAACCAGCTAGACTCTTCCCTGTATCTCTAGATGGTATTTCTCTAGTTGGCTAGCTATTCTTGATCCCTGTTGGCATTCCCTGTATAACATTGCTGCTTTATATAAGAGGATACTGTTGCCTCCAAACTAGCACAAAGGCTCCATTTGAGAAATAGCTGAGAAATAGCTGCATTAAAAAAGACTACCTGGCAGAAAAAGCAGGAATAAGATATTTTGCTTAGAAGAGTATGGCTTCAAAAAAGAGATCAGGATAGAGATAAAAAATGAGATGTATACATATCCGCTGCAGGGTCCACATATTACATCAAGAAATATACAGGACAATCTCCCATTTCTAAAATTACAGGAGTTAATATAAATGGACAAATATATGATAGAATAGGACATAAAATGTCCTAAGCAATGCATCTGCTCTATATTGAATTGAAATATGTCAATGTACAGGCTTATGTATCCCTTAGGCCAAAGACTCTTTCAAATAGAATTTTTGGTAGCTAAAGCAACATTTGCCTAAAGCGTCTGTCAAACATCCATTGAGAACTGAATCATGTGATAGCTAAGTATGTAACATCTTGGGCTACTGTCAAGATCTGGTGGTGACCTGATGTTGAACATTGCAGCAAAAGGATGTTCTGATTTTGTTCAGGAAAAGCAAGAAAAAGATACTTTGCTCGGAAGACCTTGGCCATGAATAAAGGAAAAGCAAAGCCAAACCCTAACTCAGAAGGAGGAGACAGACCTTCCACACAGCATCTATGGCCCAGGAATTCTAACTTCTCATAGCACCACCTGGACTGAACAATGCTGTTCCTCCTCTACTCTATGTCTTCTTATCAGTATCAGCCAATTTCTCAGAGTAAGGCCACAATCTCTGTCTCGGGTAGTTCTATTTTTCCCCTCCAGCCATAATCAGGCAGTGTTTTCCTGTTGGATATACTATAAGTGGTCCAAGCTGCCAGCTGCAGTATAGCTGGCCTCTTTTGGCAACAAAAAATTGTCTTGTTTTCCATGCTTTCCTTCCCTCCACCATTCAGGGGCATATTTGGCACTGAAAAGCTAACAGGTGTACTTCATTGTTAAAAAGAGATGAGGCATCAGTGCTTTGAAGACATCAGTGTGATGGGCCTCCCAGCTGCAAATGATGCCACTCACCTTATTATGCAAAGTGCCTATATAAAGCTCTTGTTGCTTGGCATCTATGTCCCAGTGAGGTGGTCCAACCAATTAACAAGCATGATATCAGATGAAAATGGACATGACTGCAGGCAGCCAAGTCTCCCTGAATTCTCTGAAAGCTTTTTGGTTTTCTTAATCAAAGTCAGATTTCCAAGTCAAAAGCATGAGACTGTCTACGTTTCTCTTAAGTTTATGCATCTAGTGGTAAGGCACAATAATAATCCCCTATTTTCATTATTTTCTGTGATATAGAAAATACAGAAATTTTACAGGTTTATAATATCAGAAAAGAGGTATCATAAATACATAACTGTCTACAAAATTGAATGTTAAAACCAGCTAAACGAATGTAGCTATGTTTCAGATTAACAGACTGATAAGAACTAAAAATGTTGTGAGGACTCACGTGTGAGAGATGAGTAAGGAGTCCTTGGACTCCACTACTACCATGTGCTTTGCTTTTGCATCTGTAAATGACATCCTTGCTAACTGTGATTACGAATGGCAAGAATTTCAGTGATCTTGTCCAACACCACAGTTGCGCATATCCCAAAACTACTACTTTCCAGTCCAATGGAGTTCTGGAATTAGAGAAGGCAAGGACTGAGGAACATCCTCACAAGGATTAGCTAAGCTGAGAAAGGAATCCTTTCTGCATTTTGCCTGATACTACTGCTGTTTAGTTTTCGGATTCCAAAATAAAAAATTCTTTTTAAAACATGCAAATGGAACATTCATTAGAGTGGAATCTACACAAAGACACTTTCTAGAATAATTTGAAAAAAATCAAGAAAAAATTAAATAAAAAGACACTGCATGGAAGTGAAACAATTAAATTAGCAAGACTGATGCAAAGTGCAGTTTTATATACCAGTCTAAGCAAGACATGCAGTATGCTATTTCTACTCTGATACATCAATATAAGCATAATTTCACTGAAGTTGGTTTAAAAGCCTGGATTTCCATAAAAAAGGTTTATGCATTTTCATAAATGTTTGCTTCTTATTATAAACAAACAAACAAATTTGATAGTAGAAACTGCTTTGAGTAAAATTAGCTTTAAGAACTAAGTTTAGCAGAAATATTTTTTTTCATTTAAGAATACTTTTATTCCTTCTGGTACAAAAAAAAAAAAAAAAAACCAAACTAGAAAGGTGGATATTACAGCAGAATCTAAAAATAGCTAACAATTGTTTGAACAAATGGTCTTTTTTGATTTGCCAGAAGAACTTGTTTTTGAAAAGCAATTCTAAAGTATTTCCTCTTAACTGTGCTTGATTCAGTGATGTTATATGGAAAATGAGGAAAAATTAAGATAAACTTGACACTTCTGTCAAAATGAACACACTCGATGTTCCTCTGTTACATCTTTTGTGTTTTGCACAGGTGGGAGCTGGGATCTACTCTATGAATAGGAGAAATGTTCAGCTATAGCTTTATAAGATATATTTTAAAAAATCTCCAGTGAATCCAACACTTCCAACAAATCTTAGTTCTTCACTCTTCAGCAAAGTGGGTTTATTTCTGAATGTCAAGGCCAAACTTGCCAAGCATTTTAAAATAATCTAGAATATGTGCAAAATGCCATCTCCACATATATATATATGGCAGCTACACAATATAGCCTGCTCTTTAAAAATTTCTTTTGAGGTGTTTTCTCCCCAAATACTGAACTTCTTGATTATTTTTTTCCTGGCAAACTAGTACAGATGTTATTTCAGTGAAGAAGCAGATAACAGAGAGCCAACTAAGGAAATCTGATTTAAATTTATATAAAGATTAGGACTTAGATCGTTTTTTATCCTGTAAGAAGGTAAGTTTTCACACAGATTATTCTTATTATTTTGTGAATGGCTGTTTGACACAAGCTATGTGAGATACCGAATACAAACAACACAAAACAGCTAGAAAAAGGAAGTAATTTCATCCATACTCTGAATATTCTGGTGTGTATAAAGTCTTATCAAATATAACAAGATAAAAAAAAACAAAAACAAAAACCAAAACAAACAAACAAACCAAACCCCTGTACTTCCATTAATTGGTTGACCATCACAACCAAGAAGTCAGACATAGAATCTGAACTATACCCTCCCAAGTAATGATGGTTGCTCCAGGGCCAGGCTGGGTATTTAGTGCACACATTATTGTCAGAACACAGTTGTGCTGCATTTGTGTTTGGAAGATAATTGTATGCTAACAGCAACCTGGGATCACAGGAACAGGACCTTGGTTATCCTAAATGCTTAAAGGCATGTTAAAGAAAAACCCCCACAATTTAAACTTATGACAGTATTCACCTTATAAAGAGATATAAAGGAGACAACAACAAGCACCTATAGTCTAACTGTGGAGATACCCTGCTTCTCTTTCAGCTGTTGATTGAGTTGGGATGCTATATCAAAGATTTCCCTTTGCAGGGCAAGATGACACAGAGAAACTTGTGCTCAGTCCTCTAGCCCTCACTAAAAAGCTCTATAAGGCCTTAATACTTGGGGAGGGGGAAGGGAAGGTTATTGTGCCGAATTGCTGATAGTAAACATACACTGATTCAAAGCGAAATGAACCTGAACTCTTTGTCTATGTAAAATGAACAGGAATTAACTAAAGTCTGAAGAGCATAAGCTAGAGAAAACGAGAAAACCTCCCACTCCAAAATACAAAAATAGTGATTCTTAGGGCATTGGGCTTGGATATCTTACAGTTAAGGATTCAATGCTCAACCCACAGGCCGTGAAGGATCTCAATTCAGGGTCTGCCATAACATGGACATTGGCAAAAGACAGCCATGCTTTTCCCTGTATCGTTGTTGTGGTGGGTACACACACACACACACACACACACTCACACACCCCAGTCACGCTCACTTACCCTGGTGGGATGGGGGGGAAGGAATCAGAAAGGCAAAAGTGAGAAAAAGTTTTTTAAAAGTCTTTGGATTTTATATCAGTACAATTTTAGTCTCATTCTAATTTAGAATTTTACTCAAAGAAATTTAGGCTGTTTGCACAAAACCAGTGCAGACATGATATGGTGTCTTTTGGTAACATTCAGGTTAAATCTTGTGGTTAAATTAAATTGACTATCACATGGATTAATTCTTTCGTGTGATTTATATGAGTATTAAATAAATTGCCAGCGCTCTAAAATAGGTTCAGTTAGGCATATTTGTTTTCCCTTTCTTCATTGCCTTGTTTGTCCCCAGGCAATGAGAAGATTATGGGCATCATTAGGAGTGGTGAAGATGTGAACAGTGAAATTGTATTCCACTGTTACTTCTACCACTGATCTATTATGGTATACTGAAGAAGATGTCGTATCTCTCTGGACTGTAGGTTTCTTCTCTCATTATTTACCTGTGCTGAGTGTCAGGGAGGCCAAACATCACATTGTGCCATTCCTTTCTGAGTGCAACACAAATTCTGACAGGAAGGCATAGATGTATCTGAGAACAGCATGGGCTGGTTTACCGTCCTTTATTGACAAGCTGCTTACCTTGGTTTTCTGACCAGGCCATTTGTAGTTGAAGGAAGAGCCATTCAGCTCTGGTCCGACAATTGGTTCCCATTTTCTCCAAATAAACTGCAACTGGCCACTTGGATTTCTGTGTGCAGTTCCAGCAGGTTCACACTGTGGCATATAATCAAAGGTGAGATCACTGCTGCACGGTGGTTTTCAGCCTAAGAAACACCAGCCAGCAACACAGAGGTGCTGATGTCTATTCTCGGGCAGCCGTCAGAGTCTACAATCAAGATCTCTAAGGCTATTTCGAACCTCTCCATGGCATAAAGCTTCCCCTCCTGACTACTGCAGTTTACAGTTTCATGTCCTCAGGCTGTACAGTAGTTGTTAAAAAGCAAGTGGAGACTATAAATTCATATTATTATACATGTCATGTTAATGGAGAAAGCACTTAGACTTACAACTCCCAAAATAAAAAACAAACAAGCAAACCAAAATCCTGGCACTAAAAACCTTCTCTATGGGACCACTGATGCCCTGTAAGACCTTGAAGTTTTGGACAATTCTTCCATGGTATTAAACCCTCCCTGTCCTCCTGATGAGCCTGCAAGTTGTCTCAGCAAGATTTCTCTCATTTGTTCAGGACCAGCTTTCTCTCACTCGTTCAGATAGCGCCCCAGCTCCGAGAACATGCATTCTTTTCTCATCTGTTTTCTCACTAGGCAATTTCCATTGTTCTAATTTAGAAGCAGACAACCTGAGACAATCAGTTTCCTTTAGCTTAACCAGTCTATTTAGCATATGCAATGCTTTACTGAGGAAAAATCATATCATGTTATCTCTTCTTCGATTACTCTTGTATCTGTTCTGATATTCTGTGTGATCTATGACATAGTCCCAGCCAACAAGGGGCAGATTAAATATAGACCGAGGAATAGAGTGGTACATGAAATTCATAAAATAAGTCTGGATTTATAAATTATACATACATTCCCAAATTGTCATATCTCCCAATTTTCTCTCTGCTGTTTGCCAGATTTTCTTCCACCAGTCAATGTCACATCATAGCTTCTCCTTTCTTTTTTATGTCCTGATTAACAGGACATCTATATTCTCCCTTGAGCACTCTTCCTCCCAGCAAGATTGTTTTCCATATCCCTACAGAGAGGGGCCAAAAAAGCATTTGTGAGCCTGAGATGCTTCTTTTTCAAGCTATATTATGTGATCTAATAAAAGGTAATATTTTTTCTTATAAACGTACCTCCATGAGCACGATTCAAATGCTTCAATATAAGTTCAGAAAAAATCTATACGAAAAGAATTTATTCTTAGATTACTTTAAAAAAAATCAAATGTAGACCTTTTCTCTATACGTATTGGGATTCTATTAATCTTTTGGAGGGAATAGTTTGACTCTGAACATTGATAAAGATTGTAGTTGGAAAAAGCAACCGAATATGGAGTGGTCAGATTCTCCTGGTAGTACTGATTCTTTAGTGATGTTCATGACACTTTTGAAAACCACTGTGGCCATAGACACCATTTGCACCCCATGCTCTATTCCAAAACTTAGCCAGCAGAGTAAGTAATTTAGAATAAAGAGATACAAACTAAAGAGTAGTTTGGAGGGGGTTTGGGGGTTTGCTTTTTTGTTTTGGGTTGGGATTTTTGGGTTGGTTTTTTTTTGTTGGTTGGGGTTTTTTTGGTTTTTTGTTTTGGTTTGGGGGGTTTTTTTGGTTTTGTTTTTGTTTTCTTTCCCCCCAAAAATGTACCAAGCTTTATATCTCTAGCTTCATTACTTAGCTCTCCATACCCAGAAATTGCTTAGAGGATGTGATACGTTCTGCAGCATGACTCGGTAAAGAGCACACATCTGTATGGCACTGGTATGCAGATGTTTTTATATGTCAGAAAATAAGTACCAAAGAAGTACCAAATTTGGGTAAGAGAACAGTAGGTGATACTAGAAAATGGTTCATTAACACTGGATTTCCTTCAATGCTAGAACCAATACTCTCATATCTAACCCACAGTCAAGCCTGTCATGTGATTTTTCTATCACTCTCTGCAACAATTTTCCTGGAATTAAATGAGTGCATATGGAATCATAATACTCAGCGGATATGTGTACGTGTTGCAAGTTCTCTTCTTACTCTGTTCCAGGTTTCACAATTTTATTCAAAATCAAGGGAAGGTGCACACAGGCCCTCTGTTTTGTTCTCTCCAGTGACTTATCCTATACATTTCCATCTTGAATAAGTGCCACTGTGTTTTCCAAAATGTACATTTTTATGATGTGTATATTACACACATTAGAGACTTGCAGCAGCTATATAAGCATCTCTTTATATGATGGGTTGATAGAGTAAGTGACCTCTTGAAAACAGAACTGTGTTGCAGTTTTACACTCTTTAAGTGCACAATGCACGTTGCTTTTGATTTTTCTTTTTTTATAATGAGCCTTTGTTATGCTTTTAGCCCTAAACTGATGAGAAGAGTCCAAATACACAATAAATAAAAGAAAAATAAAGTACAGGAAATAGTAAAATAATGTGATTGGTTTCAGAATGCCTCACTGATATAATTTGGAGAGTTCAAGGAAAGTAGTTTGTTCTGCCTGTCTTAGAGTAAAATGAAATTTGTAGGTAAAAGGGAGCATCTGTGCACAGATTACACAAGTACATATCCAGCCTTACCCTGGAGTTCAACTTATTTTTTCTAGCACAAAACTAATAAACAACACAAAAAGAAAGCAAAGTCCTTGACTATTACAAAGTACAGCTCTCGGTTGTCTTCCCTCTTACTGCTTCATAGTTGCCAGAAGAAGAATGTATCTTATTCTGAAATAACAAGTTTGTGTGACAGCCACATTTCGTTTGTTCCTATGTTTTCCTTGTCAGAAGGCCAGTAAATGTGTTAAATCCTCTGTTTAAGATGCAGCTGTAATGCTTCCATTGTATAACTTATTGTGCATAAGATATACAACAATCCAACCTCTGTGTGTCACATTTTTTTCAAGAATGTTACTTTCTACAAGATGATCTAAAAGCATAGTAGTTCTGCAGCTGTGACTGGTAGAAGTTCTTAATTACAAAAGGACATCAAACGGTGTTTTTCAATGTTTCAATTGTAATATGAATGTTTTTTAAAGTTAGTACTAGCTATGTGTTGACTACAATTTCAAATGTCCACGTAGAAACAAAATCTATATTTCATGCTTTGGCTTGACAAATATTTGTGTTTAATACCTAGAAGACAAAAGCAGTTAGTGCCAAACAAATCATATTTTTTTAAAAAAGGAAAATGATGAGAATAGCAAAAGTAGTTATAGCTTAAGATATGCTATGCTGTTGTAAGAAAAGGCATAGAAAATGCAATAAAAATTTCAAGCAGCAAAGGAAATCACAAAGGTAGTGATTGACAGAGAAATTACGTTTACTTTGTTCTACACTTTATTACTTACTCAACTAACTGCTGTTAGACAAAGGACACAAACCACCCTCTATCGGTGCTTAACTACCATATGGTTGATCAGGTAGGGCTCATACCTCCACTTCCATCACCCCTGCTCTCAGTGGAGAGGAGGCTCAGAGCGCTGGTACTGTCATCTTAAGCTGTTGCAACAAGTTTTGCTAGAGAACATCTGTCTAGGACAAATAAGTGCCATAGTTACGTAACAGAGATGTAGGTGGATGCAGCAAAGATAATATCACTTTATTGACAAGATCAGCAAAGAACCCGTAAGTATCATAAGCTCGCCTCTTGGGGATTTATTAAATAATACAGGGTAAAATTTAATTAATGTGAATGTTGAATTTAAGAGTAGAAAACAGTTTACAATGAATAATTTAGCTCTTGAAAACAACTTTCTTTGTACTGGCTAAAGTGCATACAATGAAGGATTAAAATAAAATCTATTCTGAGAGAAACATGCCGGGGAAGTTGCAGTACTGGCACCTTCTGGATACATACAGCACGGATGAACTGTAGATTAAGAGCAGTATAAGCAGTATATATCTTTCCTTAAGATATCCTACAAAATTCTGTTAGGCTAAACAAATGTGTATACATTTTGGTAATTCCAAAGGGATCAACACACATTTCAAACTGCTTTGCAATCTAGAAATGAATACAGATGAAAAAAATTGCCATTTAGGTTAATAAAAAAAAAAGCCTGAGTAGATACAGAAGAATAGCTGTTATGCATATGAAAGAAAGATATGAGCGTACATATAGTACATAACATTGACAACTGGCAAATGAGAACACAGTTAAAATTTTTAGTTTGCAGAAGTTTGTGAAATACTGGTGTCACAACTTCTGAGGGATGTCACATTCATAAGTGATGTTAACAAATAGTATATTTATCACCTGACTACCTAAGAAAACTAGTGTTACCTGAAATCTTTAGACCTTATAAATTTTAAAGAGAAGGGGTGTAATTCTGTAAGAGTTTGGAGAATGTTTTTAACCATTAAAGATAATTTTCAGTACCTGTGAAAGTTAATTTTCCAATGTGTTTTGGACTTTGGACATTTAATGATTTTCAGTCATTAGGTGTTGCTCTTCTAAAACCTGTTCACCTCAGAATGGCTTTTAGATTTACAAATCTTGGGAAAGTAGACCTTACCTTTTCCACAGTTCATCTGTTTCCCTGCATTACTCACAAGCTATATCAATCTTCAGATTCATAAAACAAGTCTGTAAATATTAATGCCTACCAGAAGCAGTCTCACTTCAGATAACTACAATAGCAGAAGAATACTGGGGAAGCAATATCTTTTTGAAAGTCTTTTCCAGCAAGTTTCTACTCCAGAACAAGAAAAGAGAAGAAAACACGTATGACAAAAGATGTAAAATAATATGGAAAAAGAATGGAGGCCATAAGCTAATCGGAGAACAACAAGAAAGGGGGAAGGTCAAAAGTAAGGAAAAAATGCAATCTGCCAGAAATATATGAAAGGAAAGAGCAGAAGCAAGGAAGAAAAACAGAGAAGAGAAGAAAGTGTACAGCAGTTATAGAAAAGAGAATGAATAACAGAAAGCTCTGGGAAAGGAGAATGAATACAAAGGAGATTATATTCCCTATTTTACAGTTTCTGGAAAAGCATCAATGACAAAGTACATTGTTAAATGAACGAACGAGTATATAAAATGGATAAGATATATCAGTAGAGGTCAGGGGCATACAGATTCACCAAGAGCAACAGAATGCCTAGGGCTGCTGGTTCTTAATGCCATCACACTGAGACAGCATACATTGCCCTGGATTCCTCCTTGAAAAGAAGAAAAAAGAAGAAAAAAAAAAGCAAAAAAAAAAGCAGCAGCTTGGCTTGTATTCACTGCCAATCTCATAATTTTAATCTTTGACATGTACCATCCCATAAAGTGATAATGATTGGCATCAAGTTTCTCTGGTTTCTTAAGAACTGGTTTATTTTGATTCCTTTTTTCTTTTCATTTTAACTTTTCCATTTACTTAAATTAATCTTGCCTCAGGTGGTCATGTCTCACAAGTTGTTTATGTGTTTGGCTTTTTTTTTTTTTTTTAAGCAAATTTACTCACCTGGTAGGTTTTCTTGCACTTTAATGGCTTTCTTGCTTTTTCTCAAAGGAAAGAGAAGGAAAGATTAGAGTGGCTTTGTGTACAGGCAGGAGAACTGGGCACTTGTCTTTGCAGTGATATATTTTTTAAAAAAATTGGCAATCCAGGGGAATTAAAAGAAGAATGAAAAACAACAACTTCTGCCAAGACAGAGAAAGCAAGAGCATGTATTCTTTCTTCCAGTTTCTGACATGATATGTTCAAATACCTTTCGGATACAGTACGTCAGCTTGTGTTTCACCATATGATATGACATAATGCAACATGACACACCAATTGTTTTGTGACAGAAACGCAACGAAAAAGAGCGTCTCCGCTCTGCTGGTAAAGAAATCATTTTAAGTAGAGAAATAGCCAGATTTCTCCTAAACATTAATGCATCAAAGTGTAATGGCCTTGAGAGCTTCCCCCTTTCTGGAGCTCCTGCTGCCAGAGCTCAGGGACAACTCAGCTGTAGCGCAGCTGCGGGCTGTCCCCTTCCCTGACAGCTCTGCGGGGAGGCCTGAGCCTGGGCTGACCCCCCTTCCTGTGGGAACAGCTTTGAGGTTGACACTCTCATGCTTGGCTCCAGCCTGAACTACAGCACCAGCTGTGTCACAGCCAGGGCTGTGCCTGGCCGTGGGCCCAAGCTGATGCAGACCAGGACCAAGACACGCATTGACTTCCCAGCCTCACCTTGGACCTGCCTCATCGCTACGGACTTGGCTGGCAGTCACTGAGACATATCTGACCTTGGTCAACATCACCGGACCTGATCCTGTCCCCGATGCACTGAGTCGTGTGCCCAGCTTGGCCCCACGGACTGTTGGTCAGACCTGGCTGCCATCCCCAGGCATGCCCGCTCACCTTGCTTGGGGACAGCGGAACGGGGCCCTGGCTGTGTTACCGTGCTCCGCTCCTCTCCCTTCGGGAGCGGCCGGCTCTGCTGTGCCCCAACACAAAATGAAAAGGATTCATTCAATCAGAAACAGTACTGCTTCACTTAACCCTATAGACCCTGCTGGTACTCTCCAATCCTGGTATATTTTAATTGTAAACGTTTTAATGTCAAAGCACGTATGTAGGGCCCTGGGTGAGTGGATGACCTTTAATTTTAGACGTGTATTATGTGTTCAGAGTGATTAAAGGAGGAATCAAGTTCAGCTTTTAACAGCTGGTAATTTCATGCAATCAGTTTGAGTATTATAATGTTGAAGCTTTTCAGAAATAATATTTCCAGAGCTCTGGAGGTTTTTGTTTTGTTTTTCACTTTTACCAACTATTCTCTCTTCACCAGGCCTACCTGATCCCAGAAGGCTGCATCCGCCTTCTCAGCGGCACAAACTCCAACTGAAGAAATGAGCATTACAGTAACGCAATAACTGGAAGAAGCCATCGCCTTCAACTGAATCTGTGACTAACTTCCAAATAAAAGAGATACCACTAACAGAAGGGAGGAGCATGTCAAAACAGTGTTACTTCAGTGTACTGAACTGGCGGGCCAGGAATATTTGCATGGATGAAACCAGAACAAAATCTCCCAGAAAACACAGCAAAGCAATTCATGTAGCAAAACACAACTTAGAGCACTAATTTGAACTAAAAGACATATGCTCTAGAAACCCCACCAGTTAACTGCAGGCTATGTCAGTGCCAGTATTTATGTATTTACAGAAGTATGAGTCCATTGGCACTTTCAGGTGGGGAAGAAATAATAAGAAAAAAAAAAAAAGAAAAGACTGGGTTTTACTAACTTAGGATCCTTTATCTAGATTTTTTAAGCATCATTCAGTAAACCTCCCTTCTAAATAAAGCTCATGGTACCCTAATGCATACCTTCGAGATAGATTTCCCAAAGGAAAAGAATTAAAATTAAAAAGAGTTGAGGAGGTATAATAAAGGAATCTAGAGCCTCCTACTGTTGGGTACACCAACAAATGCAGAGGAAACAAAAACCTTTTTGAATATTTCAATTAATAATTTTGGGAATATGACTCCTGAATGCCGATAGCTTGAAATAGCTGATATTTCCAGTCCCTATTTTGCAACAGAGTTTAGTTTGGCTAGTGAATTTGTGGGAGGCACAGGAAAGGAACTCCAAGCAGCATTTTTTTTGTACTGCTTCTTCCCTGATAAGGAGTGAGGGAATGGGAGCAGAGTGGCAATAATCCTCTGTGTAGTTACTGAGCCCATTCTGTCCTCTGTGCTCAGGTACAGAACTGCTAAGGAATTTCTGCAATGAAAAATAGGTTTTGTCTTAACTGACTCTTAAAAGTCTTTCAGCTGGGGAATTGCAACAGCGCTATTAAAAACCAGTTTTATTGACATGACACATTTCCTAGATAGGTCATTAATCATTTCATGTTATTGTATCAGTAGTATACTTAACATTCAAAATTCAAGCAAAATCCTAATGATACAACTATCAGGAGGAAAAATGTAACACTGAATCTACCTAAGTGGTGCTTCTGCTGTGATTGAGAAGCATATTCAGACTAATACCTATCAGCTGGATTTCTGCTGGTTAGTGTGTATTTTTATTCCTTAAAGTATTGTTTATGAAAAAGGAAGGAGGTCAACAATATCATTCTTGTAACCTATCAACCTACTCCGAAGATGAACTGCCTGGATGTAGAATATTGCCGTCTCCTGTTCTCTGGAGTCTCTCACAATATATGCATAAACATATCATAATACTGGGCATCTGTTTCAGCCCTAAGCAACACTGATTACTATGGTTCTATACCAAAATAACTTAATGAGACAGAAGCTACAGGTCTTACTACTGTTTTCTGAATAATAACTTCTCCTCATTTACATGTCACTGGGAAGAGGATTCATTTTAACTTTACAATGTACAGAGATTTTAAACTCCTAGAAAAGCAATTTATTAACGTGTGATTAGCTTAATTAGTAACTATTACTTTTCTTGGTCCTGGCTGTTCCCCCAAAAGCCTCTTTTTTTTTTTTTTTTTTCCAAAATAAACAAATAAGTAGCATTAGCATTTTAAAGAGCAGAAGGAGAGGAAAGCAATACTGTCCATACAAAATGGAGGTTCAGAGATAAGGAAGTCATCACTGATACGGAGTAGAGATTAGCACGGCTGCAGATCTCAACCAGTAGTCAGCAGAGCAAAGCCTGAAGAGAATGAAGAAATGCCTGATAAACATACCTCCCCTCCCCCTGCAAAATCTGACCCAACTGAAGTACTGTCACTCCTGTGACATCCTAGGTAATTGTGTTAAGGCTTGCCACAGGCACAAAGAAGCTGCGGTTCTGTTCTGCTTATAATGTTCTTCCAGATCCATAGTGTTATATAAGCTTCGGCTTCACCTACTGCACTGAATTTGAAATAACCTGAGTTGTTCAATATAATAACCTGAAAGAGTTTTGGTCCTCTTGTGCCCCTTGTTCCAGGGTAAATCCCATATGTACTCATTTCTATCCCACTGCTCTGCTTGCCTCTCCATCTTGCTGAAAGCAAGCTACCCCTGTCAGACATGGGATCCGTGGTCATGCACACTAGACTTTCCCTTCAGATTTCAAAGATTTTGGCATGAAAAAAATTTGTGGCAAGTGTAATATTAGGGGTCTATAGAGAGCAGATGATTAACACAGGCACCTAAGCTAATTGTGAATCCCGTACCACTACCACTAGTGCTTTCACACTACCTTAATTCTATCTAGAATTGAACAAAGAATATAACACATTCTATAATGAAGCAATAGAAACCAAAAAGTGACAAAAGAAAGGTGAGAGGAATGAGAACTGAGGTATGTTAGAAGAAAAAATCAGAAAACACAAACTGCACTAAAGCTCTTTTTCCTACCAAATTAACCATGACTATCAATCTGCTGTGTTTTTGCAGGCTCAGTTTACAAATGCATTAGTTCACCATACTTCTTTCAGGTTTAATAAAAAACCACAAACAACTCAAATGAGTAATAGTCAGTTTTGTTGTCTGATAATAGACTGATGGCCTTAAGCTTTCTCAAAGGAAATTCAATTTGAATAAGGATTAAACTCGAATTGTCAGTGAAGTATCCATCCCCAAACAACTATTTCTTACATTCATTCTCAATTCTGGTTGTACTTTGTCTTCCAAAACATCATGTTTTGAAGCTAGCCCCATCTAAATCACAGAATATCCATATTAATAAAGATGTTTAATGTAAGAGCATTGCTTTTCTCACAATATTTCATGTCCCAAAAAGGTCATTTGTAGTACCACAGGAAAAGAAGACATATCTGTGAGAAGTGTCAGAAGTATTGAAGCAAAAATAAACAGTACTTTTTTTTCTTTTGATATTTCGGCTAGGGTTTCTAAGTTCAAGTAATTAACTTACAGTTTTCTTATATCCTCCTGCTGCTTCTTATGTCTATGTGTCAAAATAATTTCATTAAAACACTTGCAGATGATCATTTTAATGAATTTCTGACAAGTTAATATACTCCTTGTAAAGGTGTAACTACAGGTTAGGTTTGGTTTTGATTCAGTGCCTGATACATTTACTGTTTACAGAACAGGAAAAGTA